>NC_046974.1:10955684-11255684 GCF_009769545.1 Cyclopterus lumpus | reverse complement strand
ACTGTGCAGTAGTAGCGACCAGCATCACTCAACTGAACCGCATGCACACGTAGGGAGCCCTCTGACAACATTGTGTACCTGAAACAAGTACACAATTTAATTTAATCTGTGCCTATGTATTTCATGTATTTCATTTTACATGTGGGCAATACAATATAACAAGGACAGATTGCACAGTAGTTTTGTTCAAAGAAAATAAAAAGTTAGGACCCACTTATTGTTATCTTGAGTTAAGGGGAAGCCATCTTTCCTCCACATGATCGTCGTTGAAGTGTCATCTTCAACTTCACACAGTAAAACCGCATCCTGACCAACATGTGCCGTCACCGATGAGCTGCTCTCCTTTATAATTGGTGGTACTAGAGAAATTAAAAGTGACGTATCCATACAGTGGTTTTCGTTTAGCATGTCAAACTTTTTAACATTTTTTATTCAAAAGCAGATCATTATTGACAGGCCAACTTACAGAGAATCTCCACTGTGAAAAACAGACTGGTGCTTCCAGCTATGTTGGTGACCACACAGCTGTACTGGCCGCTGTCCTCAGGCCTGACTTCCTGTATCTCCAGGTACTGACCCCCTGCCAGTCGCTGGATACGACTACCAAGCTGATATAACAAGAGGAGGGTAGGGAAATGTGTGAGTTAGAGGAAATGACTTCTAGTTCAATACATGTTTTCGATTTCGACTCCGTACCTGCAGCTTGGCCTCATCTTTGTACCACTCGATATCGGGAGGAGGGTCACTGTCAGCCAGGCACTCCAAGGTCAGATGTCCATTAACTGGCACTGTCAATGTCCTCACATCGCCAGAGCCATGGAGGGTTGGTGGGACTGAAACACAACCACTGGTTAAAAAGCGGATGGACCTCACTGAGGCAACTTACAACACGTTTCACCCCAAGATTGAATAATGTAACGAACAATTCCTCCTATAAGTGCTGCTTTTTAAAGACATGGGGTACAGATAAGGCCAACCCTTGAGTTTGCACTAAAAATATATCCTCAGTTTTCCACAAAGAGCAAGATTTATAAAGTAAGGAATGTGTTTCACCAAATATGATATAAAGTCATTTTAGCTGGGTAGGTCATAACAATACAAAGAAAGAGGTTTATGTGGTGTAGTGAATTTAGGAATTTTACTTGGAGCATTAATCTCAGCAATTTAATATTCTCAACAGATTTGCGGTTTTATTATATTTCTCGAGGCACCATTTATTCTAGCAAGAACAAATGGTGAAATGGGATAAAGATGCTGTACAATGTATTATAAATCAAAGCTGTCTGTGTCATCAATCAACACACATGGAAATGCCTTTTTACCATGTATATAACTCATATTCCGTGCATAACTGTGCATGACCCTAGCTGGAAAATGTTAATGCCAGACCAAGTCTGTTTTTACTTTTGTGCAAACACAGATTATTATTTCAGAATGTACACAGAGATTTATCCATCAAGTCCCAGGTGCAAGTAAGACAAGTTAAGAGAGGGGGGGGGACATGATATATTTCTACCAAGTTGAACAACACAAAAGAACCGATTGTGTCACCTTGGACTCGGACCCACTGGTTTTTTCCATCCTCTCCAGCTAGGCTGCTGGCTAAGCAAGTGTACAGACCTGCATCCTCAACCTTTAAAGAGACAACATTAATCAGCTTGAGTGGTTTTTGCATAACACTATTTGCGTAGATTGATCCCGTTAAAACTTCAGTCTTGCAGTTGTTTTTAATCAGATTTTAGGTAAACAGATTAATGCTCATGCATTTGTGCAACTTTTGTATATCTATGATGTACACCACACATACTGTATAAACAATTTATTAAGAAGAATACATTGAATTAAAAGTAAACTTAATCGTTTAGCTTCATTTCACATGCCTTTTGTTTTTGTGTGAAAAGACTGGACATGTTAACGTTAATTATTATTATTATTATTGTTATTATAGTGCATGTGCTCACAGCTACTCTATGTATGAATTGACTACTGCAGCTTAAAAGATTGCAATATCATCAGATATTGTCGGTTTGTAATTTACCTGAACTTTGCTTATCCTGACAAATTGTCCATCCTGCTGAACAATGTCACTTCCTTCCAAGGGGCGACCATCTTTGAGCCAGCTGAGGGTGGGAGGTGGGGCTCCCACAGCCGAGCACTCCAGCTCCAGTGGACTATTTACTGCGATGATCAGCTCTTCTGCTGAACTGGAGCTGGATATCTTTGGAGGCTCTGGATTAGAAAGTAGAGCGTGTTGGCTCAGTTGTTCAAGGAGCTTACACTCTTTAACACTTTACATTGAATATACATTTTGTCTTGGGATTACCGAGCACAGTGAGGTTAAAGCTCTTTGTGCTGCTTCCAGCCTGGTTACTGGCCACACAGCTGTAGAGGCCCGCATCTGAAGGCGCTACGTCAGGCAGCTGCAGCCGTGTCTCTTGTCCATCCAGCAGCAAGTTGCGGTGAAGAGAAAGTGGCTGGCCGTCCTTCATCCAATTCAGTGTCGGAGGGGGAACGCCCCGCGCTTCGCAGGTTAACGTCACCAAGGACCCCTGGACGACTGAAACTGGCTCCACTGGTTCAACATGATCCACACCAGGGGGCACTGCGGACCACACACATAACATCTGTATAAAACCCTCAGATCACAAAAATATCTGTACAAGGGCAAATCAGTCGGTGGTATGTTATTACTGTACCTTGGACCTGGAGATCATAACTGAGCTCGGCAAGACCAGCTCGACTGCGTGCCACGCATGTGTACAGTCCAGAGTCAGACAGCTGCACAGGGGAAATCCTTTTTCATGAAGTAAAGGGAACACTCAGCATTACCTCATCTATAAACATGTTATCTCTGAACCACTGATCCCGTTTGTATTCGGCTTAGTTTCTCTAAACTGACCTCAGCACGGAGTCAGCGGATAGGAGGCGCGTGCGAGGAGAGAGAAGCAGAGGGCGTCCGTTCTTCAGCCAGCTGATCTGAGGGGGAGGGGTTCCTGCTGTCTGACACTCCAGAGTCACGACACTGTCCTGTGTGACCTGCAGCTCTCTGGGGACAGTGGTCTCACCAGAGATGGATGGTGGGACTGTGACAAGTCAAATTAAATCAATGCAAGTCTTCAGAAACATATCCACTCACACAGATACACATCTGGAACATGTTCAAACTGACCGAGTACGAAGAGGGAGTAGATTTTGCTCTCCTGTCCAGCCGGGCTGACAGCCAAACAGGTGTATGTCCCAGAATCCTTTGGAGTCAGCCTCAGTAATGTTAGAGTGCTGCCATCAGGGGTCACACTGCCAGGTTACAAATACGTATGTTTTCACATTAACAACATGCTACTTGATCCAATTTCCCTGTCTAAACTATTTATCCGACCCACGTCTGAATGTTATCGTTTTCCCATCATCACCATTTTACATCATCGTCCCACGATTTTCACTTGCACACACACACACACACACACACACATATACACACACACACGCACACACATGCACAGACACACACTGTCTCTGGCTGATTCAGTTGCAATAACAACAGAAGCTGCTGAACAGCTGTAAAACAGCTGCTATTACTGTTCCTCATGATGGAATTAGCCATTTGTCCATTTGTCCGTCCACACATCCTTTGGCCATGGATATTGTCTTTGACCTTGATTCATATTTTATTTTCCAAATCTATTGGGAATGACATTGATCTATTATTGTGCTGCTTGTGAAACAAATTCAGCCGCTTTGAATGATCACAATGTGCTCCATAAAATGTGTTATAATCATAACTGTTGGTTTATACCATTCTGTGTGCGTTCAAAACCCTTGCAGTCAAGGGGGGAATGTATATGACCTACGTGATGTGATGGGCGTCTGATCCCTCTAAAGTCACTCCGTCTTTCAGCCAGCTAAGACGTGGTGTGGGGATTCCAGTTGCTCTGCACTCCAGGGTCAGCTCCTCGCCCATGGGTGCACTCACATCAGATGGGTGTTCAGAGTCCAAGATGGTCGGCGATACTAAGTAGGACAAAGATTACAGATAAATGCCACCAAAAATCACTCTATGAGTAGAATGTGTCATTTAGCTGAATGTTTAAATTGTACTTTACCCTGCACTGTGAGTGTGTAGTCTTTCTGTGTGTGTCCCTCTCTGTTTTTGGCCACGCAGGTGTACGTTCCAGCATGAGACAGAGTGAGGGGCCCCAGCTCCAGCCTGTTCCCTCGAACGGACCACTGCCACTGCAGACTGCTCTCTGGACAGCAAACACATTCACTTACACTAGCTGTCACACATACACAGCTATTCCAATCCCCTTTTCATTGCCTTCCTCCTACCAATAGGAGTTCCTTCCTTGAGCCAGGTGATGCTGGGCAAAGGGACCCCTGAGGCCTCACACAGTAAAGTCACATGGGAGCCAAGGGTGTAGTTTAGGGACTCCTGCAGAGGCCCGTCCAGGAGAGGTCGAACTGTGGACATATATTTGGAGAATATAAACATTCCCTTTTGAACAAAGTTCTTTAAAGTGTTAAGTAGAAGAGGCATTCTCACCATGAACGGTCAGTCTGAATGTCCTGTCCACCTGTCCAGCCACATTGGATACTTTGCATGTATAGGTGCCACCATCTGGCATCTAGGAAACAAAAAAGAAGGTCAGTGTGGAGACAGAGGGTGTATTTTGAGTGCAAGCTATAGGCAAATAAGGGGCTCATTCCTGCTATGCTAGTTGGTGCATGCATTCTGAATCAGGTAAACCAACTTAGAATAGACATAGTCAGAGAAAGGTATCGCGTCACATATGCAGTTGAGTCTCCAGTTTTACTAGTCTTTTCAAATCTGAATGAATCGAAATGAAAGTGTAAAAGTAACATGCGTAAGCCTTATACATGTAATATGTTGTGTGTAAGTCTGAAAATCAGTATGAGCCACTGAGTCCTTAAAAGACTTTGTTTGCAGCCTCAAACATATGACGTAAACGCATTTCTTCCCGACCTGAACTCCTATGATCTCCAGCTGGTGAGGATCCATCTTCAGCCCTTTCCCTGCAGCCAGTTGCAGCCCATTTTTGTACCATGTGACCTCAGGTTCAGGAACACCATGTGCTTCACATCGCAGGGTGACCGAGGAGCCAACTTGCGGGGTAACCAAGTCTGACTCGGCATCCTCACGGGGCTTCAGGGTGGGCAGAACTGATGGTTTGCACATAAAGACAGGGCCATGATCTCAGTTTGATTCATTCAGAATCGCTATGATTCACTCATGAGTTATCCTCGGCCACAGCTGGCTTGCGGTAAACAGATTTCTTTTAGCCAAGACAATGTTTTGAGATTTGATCATCTGTATATGTAGCTGAATTGTGCAGATGGGTCACCATGTGTATGCTCACCGTAAACACTGAGGAGAATGCTCCTCTGGTCCTGGCCTGCTGAATTGGTGGCTGTGCATACATATTGCCCGGCATCTTCCAGTCTTGCCCGGGGCAACTGAAGCATCTGGCCACCTAAAAAATATATATAGATAAATAAATATATATATATATAGTTATTAAATAATCTATCTGGACCATTATTAGATTCAAACAAAGGAAATGTTCCTGACATAAGAATTATTTGGGTATTGCGGGTGGCCGTGATCTGACCTGGCAGAATGTGGATGCCGTTGTTGAAGTGGAGGACCTGCCCATCTCTGGTCCAGGTGATCTCTGGAGGAGGGTACGCTTGGACATCACACAGCATTGACACCATGTGGCCCTCAATACCACTAACGTCCTCTTCCTTAAGGCCAATTATTCTCGGAGGCACTGAAAGAGATACAACTGTGTTTTGTACACTTAAAGGACATGACTCATAAAAGAAAATCTGATAACATACATTATAAATAACCGCACACATGGTGGAAGTATACAGAGGTAGTGGTAACGCCCTGATGCACTTTTCTTACCTCTCACTGTCAAACTGAAGAGCTTCTCAGCTGTTCCAACTTTGTTCTCAGCTACACACAAATAGCCAGCCATGTCTGAAACCTTGACACTTAGGAGCTGAAAGATGGGATTAAAGTGTTATTCCTCAATAGAACATGTGACGGTTGGATCTGTTTACAAGCTGGAATTTGTCTAAAAGTCAATTGATCAACCTGGAGCCGGGTCCCATCCTCGCTGATGTGGTGCTGTGAGTCTGTGTGCACCGGCTGCCTGTCTCTCAGCCAGGAGAGGACTGGAGTCGGGTGTCCAGTCACGTCGCAGTGAAGCACCACAGAGTTGTTGACCACTGCTCCCACTTCCTCCATAAACTCCTCTGATGCCCCCATGATCACAGGAGAGACTGAGAGACACAACAGACGTCCGCATCAAAAAAAAGTATTTGAATCACTTCAAAATAAACACATTTTATTGCATGTGTTTTACTCACAAATACATTATTTACATAGGCTTTTCTTACTTAAGATTTCCAGTTCAAAAGTGCATGCGATCCTCTCCGGCCCTCATTAACAGCCTGACATGTAAACTTTCCAGCATCTTCTTTCTGCACTTGGGCGATTTGTAGCACCTGTCCGCCTGAAAGGACAAACGTACAACAGCAGATGTATCTATGAATATGAAGATAACAACCACACTACTGCTTTCAACTAAGATCACACAGGGAGAAGTTCCCTCTGACCTGGAAGCAGTACCACTCCATCGGCAGAGGTGAGTTTTTGTCCATCCTTGTACCAACTGAGCTTGGGAGGGGGGATGGCATTACTCTCACAGGACAGGCTGATTGGATGGCCCAGGACCACCTCCCGCTTCTCCACCATGTCCTCATTATCGTCATCCTCGTGTCCAAGACCCCAGGCTGCTTCTCTGTTAGTCACCCGGTGAAAGATCGGAGGAACTAGCAGGACAAGAGCATCTTTGGGTCAGTTCACTTTCTATTGAATGAAGATTTGATTTATTCCAAAACATTTTAATTATACGATTTAAAAAAATGACACTTTACCAAATATTTTAACTTGGCCAATAGTATGTGAAAAGCGGTTGGCATTTCAACTGAACACCCAATCATGATCCTGATTTGGTTATATCATACGCAGATTGTACCCAACACACCCTGAATGGTGACATGGAAGTCTTTCTTGTCCTGTCCTGCAGAGTTGGTGACCACACAGGTGTACTGCCCCTCATGAGACAGCATGGCGTTCTCCACGTGGAGGATGAAAGCCGCTCTCCTGAATGCCAGCATGGACGTTTCCAGTCAGCAACTAAAGACAAAGAAAATACATCAAAATATGTAGTTTTGTAGTCAGTCTATATCAGGTTTGAAAGGCAAGATTCTGCGATATATGTCAAGTGATCAAATATCTGGCTTTTAAAATGTAATTTCCCACCTGTATTGTGTTTTGCAAATAATGCATACAATAAAACAATACGTAACCCCAGAGAATACAAAATCCAGCTAATCATTGTGCTTTTATCTGCTGCTCTCTATTGGAGGCCCTGCAGAAGATGCACACATATGAGTACTGACCAGTAGATGTTGCAACGAAATTAAGCTGCACATAAAATACATGAAACACAGGAAAAACCCACAGGACAAAAGCAGTTTCACTGCAGTATTTTACATCATTTTCATCACAGGATTGTTCTTCTACATCTTTGTTATAAGGAACTAGCTCACTCATGGCACAAAACCTGGAGAGTGTAGGGGGCTTGTACAAGAAGAGGTACATTTTGTTGAGGTTGTTGCAATTCTTACCGGTTGCCAGTAGAGGCTGATAGAGATTACAACTTTACTCTCACCTCACAAGTACATGTTTGTGGTTTTAAGAGGACGCAGAGCTAATAAGGATGAAACACCAACCTGTCCGTCTTTGAACCAATTAACCGTGGGCTCTGGAAAGCCTTTGGTCAGGCAGGACAGAGTTAAACTCCCATTGATCCGTACTTTCTCTCCCTGACCACCAAATTTTAAGGATGTAGAGTCGCCTTCTATCTGTGGTGGGACTGGTGAGAGGTGGAACAAATAAAGGTGTTTCATTAAAAGTTCTCAGCTACTTTAATGTGTAAGTGGCGTAGATGTCTCTTACCCAGAACACTCAGAGAATAATGTTTGATGGCGGTGCCGGCTGGATTCATGGCCCTGCAGGTGTAGAGGCCAGCGCTGTCTCCCCGTGCTGAGCCCAGTCGCAGCGCCTGTCCGCCATGTGTGTATGTCGAGTGGGGACTGGACACGATGGCCTGGTTGTCCTTCAACCAGGTGATGCTGGGTGTGGGTGAGCCCTCAACATCACAGGGGAGGGACTGTGGGAAAACCCAGCACCACCGACACCTCCGAGGTCTCACTGGGGCCCTTGATGGTGGGGGCAGCTGGGGAGAAAGACAGACAACACATTAATGTTTAACAGGCAGTACGTCTAACTGGCCCATAGTACAGGATGGATAGATCCTCGGGGAATTGGCATGATTCCTTTCGCATGAGATCCTGTGAAACAGAAACGTAGTGTGCAATAGTTTCGTCAATTACAGCACAATTCAATGTGTGCTCATGGACCAGGCGAGGTCCACACATGAATTAAATATCAAGTTCAGTATTTTTCTTTCTTAAAACAACACTGGTCCCACAGAAACTTTGGAAAAAGAAATCAACTCAATATCCGGATGACTTTTAAAGGACTTTTTGTCTTACTCGTTAGATTTATTTCTGCAGAGAAAGAAAATAAATGAGAGTACAAGCTGAATTCAGGCCAGTGTGGTCGTAAGTGTATGTGTCTGAAATATAGTAGATACCTTGCACTGTGAGTCTGAACTGGCGCATCTGAGTTCCTGCGTTGTTACTGGCCAGGCACTGGTAAAGCCCCTGGTCCCTCAGTCTCACTGACTTCACCTTCAACACATGGCCGTCTTCCAGAAACTCCACATGGGGATCTCCGTAGCGAGACAGAACCCTGAAGAGAGGAAGGAGTGGTCGATCGAATTAGTAATACTATGGGTGTGTGGTTCTCTGAATGTCACATGATAAACTGTTGAGAGTGATGCTTACTCTCCGTCGCGGCTCCATTCCACTCTGGGTGGTGGTCGACCGCTTACTCGACACTGAAACTCCACCTCCTGGCCCAGCACCACAGTTAAGTCCTGCAGCCTGGATGCTCCTGAGATCACTGGCGGAGCTGTGAGAGAGTACACATATATAACTCTGTACTTGCTGTAGTAGGTATCCTTACATCTGGCTTTCCCCCTTTATTATTGTATATACTAAATACCAGTGTCAGCCAGTGACAGCTTGTTTATGAGCTCACCTTGCACCACAATGTGATATCCTCTCTGGGCCTCTCCAGCTGAGTTTTGAGC
This sequence comes from Cyclopterus lumpus, assembly GCF_009769545.1. Classification (NCBI taxonomy): domain Eukaryota; kingdom Metazoa; phylum Chordata; class Actinopteri; order Perciformes; family Cyclopteridae; genus Cyclopterus; species Cyclopterus lumpus. The sequence continues at coordinate 11,246,370 of NC_046974.1, read as the reverse complement.
TTTGCAGGCAAATCTGCCTGCATGTTCTGGCTGAACTCGGTAGATTCTCAGCAGCCTGTTCCCATTCTGTAGATACACCCCAGGACTGTCCACCTGGACGTACAGAAATCTGTTTAGTGCATCCATGGTGTCTATTTGTAATTAGAGCAATGGCCACTTGGTGGCATTGTACAGCTAGATATTGACACGATATATTAACATGCAGCCCAAGTTTTACATTCACTGAAAATGGCAATTGAGGGTGAAAGAACTCACTGGATGTCCATCTTTAGTCCAGGTGATTGTAGGGGAGGGGATCCCAAAGGCATCGCAGCCTAGAGTGAGAGGCTGCTTCAAGGTGACAGTGCGGTTCAGTGGCTGCCCATCATCTTGGATCTCTGGGGGAACTACAGAAGTACAAAAGGAAAAGAGGAGGATTTCTGTTTGCACTATGTTCAGTTAAAAGGTAGTTTGTTAGGAGGAAGCAAAATAAGGGAAACATAATTCTCACCATTTACTTTCAGCCTTGTCTTTCTCTCCACAAAGCCTGCCTCATTGGTCGCCACACACTTGAAGTCCCCGCTGTGGCTGGCAGACACTGTTCTAATTACGAGAGCTCCATCCCTCGCCACAGAAAGCTCTGATTGTTCAGGCTGTATCTCCAGGCCATTCTTGAACCAGCGCAGCTTGGGACGAGGTGACCCTGCAGGTGCGGAGACAAGAAAAGGATTGTGACTGAGTATAAACTGAGCTTTATTGATCATGTCTGACAGAAAGAAAAGTTACTTCCATCTCTCTGCTTCTCTACAGGGGAACTTAATGGGCAAGTAGCCCAGTCTAGAAAAAAGACAGCTTTACATTTATCTGCTCGACAGCAGGGGAGACGTTGCCAAAATGGGTCCTTGTAGCCTGCGAGTTTAAGATTTCAAGGTCACATCAAAAAGTAGGGCACAGTATGTTGGAGATATGTAAGATGCACAGTTTAAAACACTAGCATCAAGATTTATTGCCAGACACAGAGTCTTGAGCAGTCAGAATAGGAGTGGTCGGACAAGCAGTTCAAAGGTACTGGTGCATACATTCAGGAGCCTGAAACAGATGTGTCCTGTGGATGACTAGGTAGGAAAGAGGTGGACATGGTCAAGAGGAGAAAAGTGGAATGGGGAAAAAGCTGGAGAATTTCATACCCAAAGCAACAGCACAAACCAGCAAGTCGCAAAGAAAGATCAGTGCAGTGGAGCGATCCAAATGTCATGGCTCTGTCTATTTACAGAGGTGTTACATATACAAACACCACATACAAGGAAGCGAAATCAAACACTGCGCCCTACCTCAATCCAAAATAATACTAACCAAAAGAGACGCAGCACAAACAAAAGGTGATGTTATTGTCCGTTGCCTCTCTGAACACATGTTTACAGTTAAGGACCTCTAAGCAAATTTATTATCTCATTGCTGGAAGGAAATGCCTACAGATGTTCTGTTTTAGATGTTAACCGATCTCATTAGTAGACTTTGAATTCACTTGCTGGGACTGACGAAGTCGTAGATTATCTCTTCCATGTGTTTCTCAAATAATTACCTCTATCAAATGCCATGCGCTTGTTGATGAATTAATAATGTCCTTCTGGCAGAGACTGCGCTTTACCTCCCTCATACAGATAGCTCTCAAGAGAACAATAAGGGGATCCTAGTTTCCTGCTTGTGGCCTCTCTAGGATATCAAGAGCCTCAAGCATTTCTGTGTGAGCCCTCTGTGGCCGGGTACAGCCTCATCCCTGCCTGTGCCTCGGATGGAAGGAGGGCTAGTGTAGCTTCATCTTCCTTATCCTTTGCTTCAAGGTGTGCCTCAGACATCTCTGTCCTTCATCTGCAAGCAGCAGCCTGTAATTAGGATTCCTCCCAGCAGGCCCTGTTGCAGAAGAAAGCAGATGTTGCTCACTGAGGCAACATGCAGACTGATGTCCCAGCTGTTGCTCCACATTGGACATGGCCCTCACCTCCTCTCACCGTGCTGGTAACCATGACACAGCTACACACAAAACAATACCTGTTTGCACGGGCTGTCAGAGCATTAAGTATCCATCAGTGCATTGGCAGACATTCACAGACACTCAGTGTTTGGATAAAATAGGGAGCTTTCCTCATCCCTCCAGGATGCTACCTTGTTTCAGACAGACGCAGAGATTTAAAAAGATAGAGACAACAGCGTACCTCTGGGTGCTGCGAGAAAAAGAGGATGTGCCTTTTAAGATTGGCAAGGATCTTTTCTCTGGTTTGACAAATAAAAGTCTACAGTCACAGTGAAACAATCCTTTGATGGTCCACAAATAAACATGTCTGCCCTACATTTAAAGTGGAAATGTCTCTGGTGAAAAAAAAAACCACATCGCTTTGAAAACTTAATTCACACACTGTAAACCTTCTTAACTCCAGACCTTTAATTGCCCTTTTCTTTTCAGTCAGTCTGAGGCTAACTCAACTGTGAATCATTTCGTACCTTCAGCAGGGCAAGGGATGATGACCTTGCTGTTCGCTACTTTCTCCATTACGGCATCTCCGGGTTCTGGAAAGGAGGGGGCCTCTGTGAGGACAGAAACATATGTTAAGTGCCGGTTCAAATGCAAGGGCAGTTGATAGAATGACCCTTCAATATAAAGTGCAATGAGTTTTAAACAGATTGCTAATGGAGATTTCAGGTAAATGAGTAAGTGAGAAGCCTTCAGAGCATCTGAGGGACTGTTGTGGGTGTTAGATTTGAGACATGTTAACTCTCTGGCTAATCATGTGACAAAGAGAATTAATTAAACTAATTCTAACAACATAAGATGATACAGCTTTCCAGGCTCCGAAGGGAATATAAAAATATATATAACTTGGTTATACTAGCTCTGCCATGGTTAGTACGTACACATGTAATTGGCATTTCAGGGGTTTTATATCTGGAGAGCATGAACTGCAGACTGAAGATCATTGGGTTGGGGTAGAACCAGGTGCATATGCATCTATCATTTGCTTAGAAGTGGATGTTGAAGGACTGATTAGAAAGAATCATGTTGTCGATATATAAAGTAAATAGAAATGGACCAAGAACAGACCACTGCGGCACCCCATAAGTGATGGCACAAGTTGATAGAGGCTTAAAGGACTGCTTCATGGGTAAGTATACTCCCTCCATCAGAAGGGCTTGTCAGATGGTTGAATAGCTTTGGACAACCCTTTCCCACACACTTTATTGAAGCCGGATTAAAGGGGTGGGGCTGTGTGAACGCCACAATGTGGCGTTCACACAGCCTCACACCCACTCCATGACCAGCCGTGCGGAGGTGAGAACGGACCCGGGGTCTGAACTCCTTTCTATAGCAGTTTTTTTCTCATTCTACTACAACAACAATATATTTTTTTTTTATGTGAAGAGCCGAGTGCAACACTATGAATGTCTTCATGTACCTACCTACCTACACAATAGTAGTTTAAATAGGTTTTTACATGATTCACAATATGCTGTTTATAGTGCAGAGTTGTATTAATTATTCTCAAAATGAACAAAAAGGGGTTTTAGAGCTGAACTGCAGATATTCACCAAGAATTTCCAGCTTGATCTCCAAGGTCTCCTGTCCAGCGCTGTTCCTGGCCACACACTGGTAAGTGCCCTGGTCAGCCAGGCTGACCTGCTGGATCCTGAGGGGCGTAGTGTTCTTGACCCCAATAGGAAGTCCATTGTGAAACCAACTGACCTCAGGGCTTGGCTGTCCTTGGACCACACATGGCAGACTAACTCTTTGGCCAATCAGGGCTTTCAGGAGGGAAGGTGCTGGCTGAATTCTGGGCTTAGCTGAGGACAAAAACACACATCCTAAATCAACATCAACATCTCCTAAACACGTGTTTTTTGTTAAAGGTGACGTGTTCTCATGGAATCCATCAACTTGACAGCATTTTGAAAACTTATATTTTAAAGTGTCTAAGAAGTTTCTAATGAAACCGCACAGTACCTTGAATGTGTAAATTGTAGCTTAGGGACACGTTGCCTGCTGGGTTTTCCGCAGTGCAGGTGTACAGTTTACTATCAATCAGGCGCACATCAGTGATCCTCAGAGAGCCTGAAGGTAGGACAGTGAACCTGGGGAGAGTGAGGGGTCAAGGGCAAAGGGATGGAGAAAATACAACACTTTATGAGTCACCGAAGATCTACAGCCACTGTGTTCACGTGAGAAAGTGTTTCCTCTTGTGTCCCATTTACATTGTGAAGCATGAATACATACAGTATATATGAGCAGATATCTTTGTATAAAGGCTGCCCAGTGTTTTTAGTATTGATGAACCTCGAAAGTCTGGCAGGATTTCAAGTTGCAGTTTTGCCTCTGTTACTATTTTTAGTAGATGAGTTGATGAAAACAGTTTCTGTAAACTGATTTAGACACTGAATTCCCAGTACAGCAACAGCCAGAAGCACATTGATAAAGTGCTTCATTAGTATGTAAATTAATGTGATAATATGTTCACATTTTAAGCAATTCGTGAAAAGAATGGAGCCTAATGCTACATTGTCTATTGTATTGGGTTGTCTTTACTTTAAATGGGATTTCCTAGGTCCAAAATGTAAAACAAAGCATGAGAAAAAGTGAGAGCAACACAAAGAAACATTTTACAAAAAGAAAAATGCTAAAACATTTTGAGGCTGTTGATAGCGTCTTTGCATTTGTGTTGTTTGTCTGAAAGAAAAATGGATCTAGTGATGGATTAAAGTTCTGAACAAGAAAGCACATTGTGGAGTGTGGACCTGAGCCAGGGCCTCGTAATCTCCCTTGTGAGTTGTTACTGTCACAATTACCATTGTCCTGGGTAATTACAGTATGAAAGGGTAACACAAGTTTGAACTGGTGATGTCACCATAGAAAAGGTCATAGGCTCAAAAATAAATGTCTTACTGTTGGGAACGAAAATGTGCAGATCAGCTATTGTGTGTTTTTTACCAAAGGGTCAGAAAATACAGATTATGTAATTATCAAAGGTTCGTCATGGTGGTGGAGCCACGTGGAAGGTTACTACGCAGATCTCCGTTATCAATACGTTTCCTCCTCCTGAGGGATAACCATGTGGAAAGCAAAATGTATGCCAAATCATCCATTCCAGATATAGATGTTTGTCACAGACAAGTAGACAGATGGAGGTGATCACATGCACTGCCATCCACTCCAAAAACAAGATTTGTATCAAAAACAAAAGCAGCATGTAGGTTAAAAGTATTACATGTAGGTCAGCAACTTAAAGGGGTGTGTGGCAACCTGAGTTGCACCAGAAGCTCTCCAGCTGTGTAAATGCTTAATATGCCCAAATGTAAACACACTTCTGCGATCTATCCTTGATAAGTGTGTCTGCTAAGCAACTGAATTATAACAAAAACATGTTTGCGTAAGTGGAAATGCGCTTACAGCACAAAGAGCTTTCTATTTCAGCTGCACATATGGTGTAATGTCGCTCCCCCAGCTTCCCAAACAGCCTTAGGAGCGACAGTAACATCGAACATTGGAACCAAAAAAAGGGCGACTGTGGGTCAGTGGTTAGCAGGTCCATCTTTCAATCAGAGGATCAGTGGTTCAATCCCAGACTCCGCTAGCCCTAGTCGATGTGTCCTTGAGCAAGACATTTAACCCCGAATTTCTCCCTGTAACTGTGTCTACGGTAGGATTGTACGTCCCTTTGGATAAAAGCGTTAGCTAAATGAAATGTAATGTAATGAACCAAATGGGGTAAATCTGCACGTCTCAGACTGCAGCGTGGCAATGCAAGAGTTAAAGCTGACACCAGCTCAAGCACACAAGACATGAACCACCCCTCTCGCCTATCACCCCACAGTGGTGTCAAGTCATCTGTGTACACAGTCTGACACAAACACTAAATGGGACAAATAGGCCTCATCAGGATTGGGTGCAGAGTGAATTAACCCAGAGTGTTGAATAGCTCTGTGTCTTGACCTACCCTCCCTTACATATAGCTATGGCAGAAATCGTACCGCCCACTGATGTGAGTTATTTCAACAATCAGCACCCCTGGTCATTTCCTCTGACCCCACAGAGTGTAGCTGGAGGGAATGAACTCCCTCCTTCACAGAGTGCTTGTTTCCGCAGGTCCTGCATATGCAAAGCCAGGGCTTATGTGGGGGCTGTTCACAGAGATGTGTTATTCTCATCAGACAGGACTAGTAAAGAGTCAGCATGTTGTTTTACTGCTGAAGCACCCCAGGGAATCCGAACATCAGGCAGACAGGGCTTGTATCTCTTCCTCTGTCAGTTCGTTTTCCTCCCCTCTTCCTGGCACCCCCACTCCACCCCCACCCTTTTCCTTCTTCCTGGCCCCACACAAGTCACACTGCATCTGAGTCACCGCAGCTTTCAACCCACTCCGTCATTCTTCTATTTCCACCCAAAACCATTCGGTATGGTGTCTGGCCCAGAGAGTCTGTCTGTCATCTGTCCCCAGCCTGTCTGCACCCAGAGTGACCAAACATGAAAGCCGGGAATCAGCGAACCATGTTAGACCAGATGTTCCTCCTCAGTTTATCCAACCAGTGAAGCCCGCACACATCTCCTCTGGCAGACTGTTGCTGTCTCTGCCTTGCTGCCCTTCAAAAGTCATCACTAAATTACCTCCAAACATTAGCAGCAGCTTTGAATGACAGCCAGCTTCAGTCAGTGACCGTTGTAAAAGCTGAGTCAGATGTTAGCCAAGTCAGAGGAAAGGCATGGTGAGAAATGTTGTTACATGATGTTGAACACATTTTACTGCATCCTTTCAAGAATGAGGAAAGACTTCCTCTTACCCAGCTGTGACGAGGGGGATTGGATGTCCATTTCTGCTCCATGTGACAAGTGGAGAGGGACTTCCCTGGGCCTCACATGGGAGAACAACCTCTGTCCCCACCTCTGCAGCCATCTTCACCGTGTTGTCATGGCCACTCACGCCCACTATCTTAGGCATGGCTGGAAACGAGGGAAAGAAGTTGTAAGAATGCCATGCTCACTATGTTCAACCTGCTTTGTATCCCTAAACAGGAAGATTTCTCATACAGTCAAACATCATACAGTCTGTAAACAGACGCCATCCTCTGTTAAACCAAACACTGCGATGTTTGGGTGACTGTGGTGAAACATTTATTTGCCTTACTGTTGACACTGAGCTGGATCTCTCTGCTGGCATAGCCCACAGGACTGGTGGCGGTGCAGATGTAAATGCCTGCATCATCATTGGTAGGGTGGGGGATGTGGAGGTCTCCATCAGGGTCAGACAAAGGAGAGGAGTGGTCCCTGGGCAGAGGCTGCCTCCCCTGGAGGAACAGCAGGCATAAGACCAGACAGAATATACTGGAGATAAAAGCTGTCCACACAACAGCGTAGGGACACTAAGCTTGGTTTAAAGTTTACAGCCCAACCTTTGAAGTCTAATGTAATTACAAAGCACGCCTTTAACTCACTCTCTATCCCCAATGCACACATGAGAGAAAGCAGCCTGCTGCACACACACACACACACACACACACACACACACACACACACACACACTTGCGTTGAACATAAAATTGCTTTTACAGATTCACTTTTATCTGACAAGAAAATAAATTGTACTCGACTCTTGAGTACTCCTCTGAAAATAAGTATATAATAAATATGAGAAAGGAAGAAAAATCTGTCTCAGTTGAAGCTGACTTTGTAATGATGTGGGGTGTTTATTCTGGAGTGATCTATTTGTCTGTAGGTGATCATTTTGTGTAAATGTCATTAATGTGCCTTTAATGATCATGTTGTTGCCAATTAATCTGAGGACAGGCTCATTCATTTTGCATTCTGCGTGGGTCAAACATGTTGACTTTGCACCGATTCCGTCTGGTGGCATATCATCTTTGAGAATTTCTCCTTGTGATATGATTCTATTTTACTCAACTGTTGTACTGGAAGGTGCTGCAAGAAAGGTTTTTAAATAGATTCTTCAGGTGCAACACAATCCTGAGTGATTTCTCACAGTCAAGCAGCAATATGGTAAAGTTGCCATGGCTACATAATTCCTGGTCTAATCTTGATTGAAATGCAAAGTGTTATTGTTGGTGGTATTTTGAGGAAAATAAGGCCAGAGGGAGAAACCATGTTGTGGCATCAATATGCCAAGATGAAAATGTATATACTGTATATGTATATACATCTTTTTTTTATGTGATCATGTTTTTTTTATAACATTTTATCTTGAAGTGACTACCCTGAGGACCTCTGTTTTGATCTTTTTCGCGGCACCTATTGCGATAAGTGGTAATTGCAGGTATGTTTTTGGATTTCACATCCCAAAGATCACTGCTTGGGATTTTTTCCAGACACCCAGCTCAATCTCCTTTGTGTTACCTCATTCAAACACTTCAAAAACACATGAATGCCCACTGCCTGACTATTGCTGGAGTCCACGAGAGTGCCGTCATCGCAAACGATATACGACTACTGTACATCATTGAGTGCACAGGCAGCTATCAAATAAGTTCATGCAAGCGGAATTAAATGATTGGATGGGTTTATTACAGGCCTGCTACAGCCACAGATACCTGCTTTTTTTCCTTTTTGACATTACTTTGGAAAAGGTTTATGTAGTAAATCTTAAGAGAATGCTTTACTAAATGATTATATTTGCCATTACCATCACTGTGATTATGCTAGTGCTGATTACATTAAAAGCTTGTTTGTCTCAACACTTCCAGTGGAAAACTGTAGTTCCCATCACATTGCAGGCCTGAATGCCAAGTGTGATCCTCATTAGATAATGTAGTGGAAATAAGAACTACCCAATTAGTCATGCATGGGTGAATGGGATGCAGCCAAAGCAATCATCAAGAAAAGTAGATTTCGAGTGTGACATCCTACCTTGGACCAGACAACCTTTGGCTTGGGAACTCCGCTGGCTTCGCATGACAGTGTGATGGCTACACCCTCATTGGCTATGTAGTGGTATGGACCAGCGTTGATCTCAGGGGGCACTGTGAAAGAAATAGGTCACAAAGCACAGCTGTTTGACTGGCCGTGAAGAAGCGTGCCCACAGAATTATCGCTGGTCTTAGCCATCCAGTCGTGTCAGCGCTCAAGGCATTTCTTCATTACAAACTGATGATGAACCGTAATCTGGCCTGTCATTACGCGCCCATGAACAAAATGACCCTTTCATCAAAGCACGCAATAAATGAACCCTCTCACTATGATGACAGCAGGTGGTCAAGTTATAGACATACTGTTGTTTTCCATGCTGAGTCAGCACATAGTTGACCTGACTGTCCAAACCATAATCTATGGTCTCAATACTAGAGACACTGAATTCAGGAATGGGAACAGAAAGGAATAGTTTGACATTTTGGGAAATAGGCATAAATATGCAGACGAAAAGATTGATACCACTCTCCAGCGTGGGGGAGGTATTGATCTCAGCCACACGACACAGATTTGTAGTTGCTTGATTAGTAATAAATGTCAATGAGAGAAGTTTTCTTGGGAACAAAACCCGGATGTTCCAGTTTTGCTTTGGCTCTTTATTGAACTCTCAGCAAGAAAGCAAATAAAATCTCAACATGTCTGACAGATCCTTTCACATGTGCTCTTACTGTGGACCTCCAGACTGACTGTGATGTTCACGGAGCCTGCTACATTCACCGCAGTGCAGACATATGTCCCAGCATCCCTTGGGACTGCTCTTTCAATGTACAAACTGCCATCACTCCTCAGGAACATCCTTCCATTCAGCTGAACCTGTGCAGGAGAAAAACAACTGCTGTTACACAGGAACATAGAGCATATGTGTGAGATTTAAAAGTGAAATTCTAGTCAGTCTTACAGGTTTTCCATTTTGGGACCAGCGTCTTTCTGGAAGAGGTATGCCATCCAACAGCATACAAGGAATACTGAAGGACTGACCGATGCCAGTGGTGATGATTGGGGCACCTTGGGCCAAGAGAGGGGGCTCTGCAGGAAAAGGAAGTGTCAGGACATACAGTAAATACTAAACAATAGCAAGAACGTGTACATATTTGAAGGCCACAGTATATTTGGAATTGCTGCCATTGTTTCTAAAATGTATGGTAATGCAGAAAGATAAGAAAGTTTAGACAAGCCTACCCAGTCCAGCGACACCAACTCTAGCCTCCGTTTTAATGGTTCCAAACTGGTTTTTGGCCTCGCAGATGTACAGCCCTTCATCATCTAGCCAGACACCTGTAGTCAAACACAATAAACCAACACTGAGCAAACTCAAATCAACCTCTTTAGAAACACAGCACACTCTTTACATTTGAGATAATAGCACCTCTACTCTTACTGAGAAAGAAAAACATAAGTCCATGTTAATAGCAATTACAGCCCAGTCTTAATGTTATTAACTAAGAGTTAAAAATAGAAAATAACGGGATTAATGTGTTTGCCTCAGCTGCCAGCCTGCCAACACACTCTGTAAATTCCCTCGAGTTCACATGTTGGAACATCAGCATAGGATTCACTTGGTGTTTGGATAGTGAGGCCGCTGTTTAAATAGGTGATGAAAAGACATTAAGCATTAAAGCAAAAAGTGAAGAGCAGAAGGGCGAGGGATGGTGGAGTTTGGATAGAGACATTTTCTAAAACAATGGCAGGTAAGAAAAAAAAGTAATCTGAAACAGATTGAGGTAATTAGGTCAGAAGGCAACAACTTAAATGGAAACAGTGACAGAAGCAGCCCATGCGAGTATGTCTGTTCCTCTCCAATATACTAGTATGCACACTATAAACATTTAGTCCCAGGAGCACAAAGGATCATCTCAGTGGCCAAGATTAGTCATATTGCAGTCAGAAAGGCCTCTAGAGTTCACAACTTAAAATCCTTGCCCTGATGGGAATACAATCCCACAATGAAGGAGAAATACTTGAACAAAGGGACACCTCCTTTTGCTGAAGTATTAACAGCATCAAGGTGGTGTGGCACTTTTTCTTTCAGGTAAGGCTTTCACAAACCTAAATAAGTGTTTTTGGCATGGCAATGACATCCTGTTGCCCCGCTCTCTTAAGAAAAGCTGAATTTAATATGAAAGACTGCACCTCTTCTATATATAATCACTCAGGCAATTTCAGTCATGCCAGTCCGTGCAAGGCAACCATGAATTTGCTTTAGCCTGCACTGCAGACCAAAGCTCTGTGCCTAGTGTTTCATGGATAACTCACTGTGGATTAGAAGATGTCCGCTCTCCAACTGCATTGTTCTACTGTGGCTGTCTGTCCTTGTGAGAATCTGCCTGCCGTCCTGTCTGCGCCAGGTCACCATCGGCTGCGGGAAACCTCGGGCAGCGCAGAGGAGGGTGATATTCTCCCCTACGTTAGCTGTAACGTCAACCGGTGCCTCCGAGAACAATGGGCCCGCTGTGGAGGGAAGAGTGGGTTTTCCTTTTTTGTAAATTTTTAAGAGAAAAATAAGCTTCACGTGGAACACCAAGGTGTGATCTCACCTCCAACCTCCAGACTGATGGTGCCAGCGGAGGTTCCAGCAGAGCTGCTTGCCATACAGCTGTACTGACCAGCGTCGACCTCCTGCACCCCTTTAATGTGCAGGGTCCCGCGGTGTTCATCCTGCACAACGAAAGGAGCAGAGCCCACCTCAAGCTCACCTGGAAACACACATAAAACAAGCCTATTGGTCTCTTCGTGGATATTTCCTCATTTGTTCGTATGTACACATTGTTTTTCATCTAAACTTACCTTTGAACCAGTGGACGAGAGGAGGGGGAATGCCTGTGGCTTGGCACTCCAGAGTCACATCCCCACCAACAGACACAAGTACGACCTGCTGTGCCACTGTTATTCTAGGCATCTCTGGGGGATAGAAAAGAAAGCTTACGAAGCTAAAGTATTATTGGCTTAAATCAATAAAGGCTGCAGAATAGACCTGAGGTAAATATAAAAACTAAGCTTACATTTTACACACATGCTGCTCTATGGAGCAGGCAGACAGAAGAGCTGAGAGGATGAGATGATCTATCTCACAAGGCTCTCGCTGCCTTGACAGATCAATGTTTTTAAAAATGACATTCAGAGACAAAAGTGTGTGTAAGACCCAGGAAGAGGCTGCCACAGTCCATCAGCATTGAGGTTTCTGTCAACCACGAACTGACATGCCATGACTGAAACGTCAGGCCTATAACCGTCAGCGCTCACAAAACAAAAAGAGAAATATCCTATTGTGTGAGTCGGAGCAGCATGTGGCCAAAACCACACTGGATATCATTCACACATTGATTCAAAACGAATGCTTCAACACAGACAAAAAGTCTTAAAATTAATGCCACCAGGAATTATTCTTCAGGACGGATATAAAAAATGAAAGAAAGAGACTCCAAATGGTATTATCATTCCAACAACAGCATGTCTTCTCAATGGCACCCTCAACATGCAATATCTTGACTTACCTGCAAATATAAGTGACACAGACTGAGAGGCAGTGCCAGCCTCATTGGTTGCCAAACATGTGTAGTCACCAGCATCCTCTGGAAGGGCCCCTCTAATGACCAGAACTCCATGTTGGTCTTGACTCAACCTGTATCCACAAATCCACAAAATTCTTGTTTGTTGACTCTTCGTGATCACATGTGCAGATGTTAAAACGGCAATTAATCTCGAACACTTTCTGCTAGTCTTGGGTATCATGAGAGAAATATGTCTTTGAATATGTATTTTACACAGGCATATTAAGTGCTTGTGGTTTAGAAAAAAATATTTCACATTAGTGGATGTAAACCTCCAAAGTGATGCAAACAAGATGTGGCAATTACACATGTAGTTAAAGTGGAATGTAATGACTTTCTGAGTCCTGTGTGCTGAAGATGTTGAGTGGCCTGAGAGTTCCCTTACCTCGGCCGATTAGTAAGGAACATGTTTCCGTGGCTCCAGAAGAGCTGTGGAGGAGGGAAGCCGGACGCCGAGCAGACAAGGCGGATCTCGTCCCCTCGGGAGAAAACCTGGCTCTGGGGATGAACTACTACAGAAGGAGCCTCTACAATTGGAGGCAAAGAGAGGCAAAATGCTTTCGATGACTCAGTGCCTTGTCAGTGCTGCATGATGTAATTTCTAACTTCCCTATCACATGTTTTACAACAGTAGACTGCTATTGATTTGTGCTACAATACAATTACCAGCCCTTACTATGTCTGACATCATTGGAACAGTTTTTTAAGTCTATTACAAATCTGAGCCTGTGTCCACAGTAGAAGGCACAATTGTATACAAGCATTAATCTGTCTGATGATTTGACTTGGAAGTGGCTCAATCCGACAGTGAGGAGGTTAAGCCAATAATGGAAAACAGATGACGGGGGCCTGAGAGGAGCCATGAGGCCCTCAGTGTGTTAAGTGTTTAAGCAGATGACCTGCAGGGTATTGTTCCTGCCGTACCTGGGACGACAAGCCATACGGTGATACTACTGTCTCCGTGGGCATTGGTGGCCACACAGTGGTACTCCCCGGCATCCTGAGTCTGCACCCCGCTGATCTGCAGGGATGTGTCGGACAGCAACTTCACCCTCCCCGTACGGGCCCAGATGGTATGACCTGCTCTGTTCCAGGTCAAGTTGTGGCGCATGGAGCCTTCCACCTGGCAGGACAGTACAGCCACGCCTCCCACAGAGGAAGTCACATTTATTGCAGGCTTCAAGACCGGAGGAGGCTCTGTTTTAGTTCGGAAACACAACCAAAACATCAAACTGGTGTTATCAGCACAGAAAGAGTTTACTCTTAAATACAAATTGACGGTCATGTCGGTATTTTAGCCACGGATCTGAGATAAAGAATGGCTGGAACTTATTTCAAAGCCTTGCTGTGACTGTGATGCATACAAGCAAGACGACTCAGGAGGTGTGTGTGCTTGCATTGTTGTACGTGTGTGGGACATACCTCTAACAGTCAACTGTGTTAAGGCACGTCCCTGTCCTGCGCTGCTCTGCACTATGCACTCATACAGGCCTTCATCCTCGGCTGACGCATGGGCAATCTCCCATGATGCCATGGCAGAACCCCTGATACAAAGAAACATCACATTCATTAACATCACTGGCACACACACACACACAAACAAAAAAATGCTTTCACCACAAGTCAGCTTCACTTCATTAATCTAATTCAAAGCACACAGAGAACACAGAGAAATAATAGAACGCATTGTTAATTTTGTAAGATGACACAATCGAATATGTAATGTTCACATAATTGACTGTCTACATGTTTCCTGATGAGCCAATAGAACTCAGCAAGCAGCACTGATGCTTTACAGACATGCTCACTGGTGAGAGGAGTGAGTGACCTAATTAGCGGTTTTACAGCAGGTACTGGGCAAATTAAGCTGGAGCATCTGAAGGAATCTGAATCTGAAAGGTGTGCCAAATGTTAGAGAGTGCTGAGCGAACTGAGCAAAGACTCACTGAAAGAACTTCTCCTCTCCCAGTGTGATCCCACTTCTAGTGAATCTTAGCTTGTAGGGAATGTCACTCTCCACCGAGCAGCCGATCACAGCGGGCAGCATGTAGAAGCCCTTCACCACTTCAGGCATGCTCACAGCTGGGGAATCTACACACAAGGGAGGAAACCAAGAATAAAGTTCACCAGGAAGATTGATGAGGTGTGAGAGACACGGCACTACTGAGAGGCTTTGGGGAGATGTGTCTGCAGGGTGGGGGATGTCTTGCCTGGAACGATGTTGGTGTAGGAGACACTGGACAGCCTCTGGAAGCGGTACCCCTCCTCGTCTTTGCCCGTGACCTTGATGAAGAAGCTCTGCGAGGGGGTACGGAACTCCGGGAGACTCCACAGTCCATGTTGGCCGAGATCAGAGGGCACAGGCACGGGGATCGTGCGAAGGGAGCGGCTTGAGCCTGACATGAGCTCCATATGGCTTAGCTGACCAGGAGGCTTCAGGCCTGTACATTTCAGCAAAACATGGGCTGGAAGTCCTGAGAGAAAAAGGCAGAGCATGTCGTGAAGTCTTCGTCTGTGCGTGTTCTCGGTTCAATAAGAATGAAGAAGCTAAGAAACATATGCGGCACCTTTTATCGGCCTCTCTCTGGTGAGGTTGAACTCTGAAACAGGTATACTGGAAAAGCCGGCCCGGAAGTCTAGATTGCTGACTCCTGTGACCCTCAGAGTATGACGCCCACCGCAGCTCACCTATAGAAAGAAAGTAAAGCATTAAATGACGCCGTTGTCATGAAATGTCAAAGAAACATATTCATTAAGAATTCAGCAGAGCAGTACCTTCAGTTTCCAAGCCCCGGGTCTGGGAAACTTCAGGTTAACGATACGAGCAGAGTTGGGAATGTTCAACAGCTCTTTCAGGCCCTGCTCCTCACCAACTAGACGACCTAGTACACAACAACAGCAGCTCTTCAAAGTTATATTGTCTTCCCTTGTTTGGGTGCACTGAAAGTATTGTTAATCAATATGGCAAGAAAGAAAACAGTAATAAAGGGGTGTCTACCTAAGGGATCTCTGAGTTCGATTTGTGGTGCTGGTCCACTGAGTGACACGGTGACCTCTCGAAGGCTAGGGTCAACGGGCACTTCCCACTTGTTCTCCTGGGCGCTGTCATGGTTGGAGGACAGCAGGTGGACTTTCATGGCCTGGACCGTTTCCTCTACCCATTTTAAAACCTGACAGGAGGAGAAAAACAGAGCGACATGTCACGCTGGAGAAGACACATTCATCACTGGGAGAGGCTGGAATCCATCAAATGCAAACTGTCGGGGATCGCCTCTTAACTTAAAGACAGGACTAGGGGAGGAAGAACGCACTTGTGCCCCCCCCCCCCCCCCCCCAAACCCCCTTCCCTGCTCGAGCAGAAGGCTGGCTCTTCGTCTTTGGATTATTCTTTCATCGCAAAAATATTAAGGGGGATTTTGCCTAAACAAAGGAAAAGTGAAACAGCTCAACTGTCAAACTGATAACATACAGTTTTCTGCACTCTCAAGCATGTATTCCCAGAGGAGTGTCTTTTACTGTGGAAGTTTGTCAGGCAGCAACCCCTCTCCTGCAACCCAGATTTCATGAATCATGAGGCTTGTTCCTCGGAATAGAAAGCAGTGGTGCCTTTGTTTTAGAAATACACTTAAACTGTACATGCCACAGTATAAACCGGACTCATGTGCAGGATAATTTATGGACAGAAACGGCTGTTTCACAGCTCTTCTGTTGAATCGGTCAAAGAAGCCAGATAAAGCCAGACAGCGATACGTTAGGATTGCAGGAGATTTGCTAGTTTATAAATAAATGAGTCATTCCAAAACTCAGAGCAAAGATTACCCAAACTCTGGAATAATGGTGGACAGTTTGATTATATTTATTGGCAAAAACAATTATGAGTCCTGAAATGTCCCTCAGAGGCTCTCCAGAGAAATATCAGACAATACAGAATTTCAATAGGGATAATCGTTACCATTGTTTTGAGTATGAATACAGTTTTTCTTTTGTTTTCTCTAAAATGAAAACAGAAGCAGAAAAGCCCACTGATATTTCGCAGTCTCATTTCAGAGGCCACATTAGACCAAAAGTCTTCCATCTTCAAATGCTTAACAAGCAACTGCTGTCTAGTATTTATTTTGACCTCAGCTAGAGAGGCATTATGGCTGAGTTGCGTATGTAATGAAACAAACTGGAATCACGTCTTTAGCGAACCCTTGGAGACGGAGCCAGCGGCAACACATTTTAAGACATTTACAAAAACGAGCAAAGACTGTAACATGGAAAGCCTTAATTATCAGCCCTCTGCTTTTTGTCTATCAGGTCGACTGGGTGCCGACAGCAGCTGGTTCCTCTCGCCGTTTTACAACTGGAAACAGCTGTAATGTCTGCCACATGTGCAGCCATCACCAGCCGAGCAGGAAACTGCGAAAGAAGTGACCTACATCTGCCTCAGGATAGAGACCACTTCTTATCCAAGAGAGCAGAGAGGAGTCGGCATTACAGACCACAGATAAAAGGAAGTGGAGTGCAGAGATGGGACGACTTGCTGACCGGGCCGTGGTGGGTCTGGAGGGGCACGCTGAGTTCTGCAGCCACTCCCCGTCTCAACTACTGGGAATGCAGAGGATCTGAAATCCTGTGAAACCTCATCCGGCATGTCTCAGTTGAGCAGACTTACAGGGCTGTTACAGGAAGGACCCCCCCTCTGCTATTCATAGAAGCATGACAGATGGGCCAGAGAAGACGGGTTAGCTAAGGCTGGGGTGATGCTGTAGTCCCCTCACTCTTCCAGATGCTTTACCTGCTCAAGAAAAACGTGGCCGTGCAGTAGTTAAACTCCAGAACTCCTCGTCGCGTGGGGTCAGTTTAGTCTTTATTCAGGCCTAAACACCGCAACGACTTTTGCAGAAATATGTCTTTCTACAAATCAAGGCTATTAGTGTGAATCAGCCCCAGATGGACCCCTGCTCTTTTCTCAGTGGGAGTTTCGACACACCTGCCGAGGCTTTGCCCGTCAGAAGTGGCCTGTATTTTAGAGAAGGCAACTACTCCATAAACGGGGCCTTTGTTTAGCGCACTCAGGTTTAACTGAGGATAAATGTTACCTGGGCTTCTTGATTTCATGTCTTTCAAGCATTCCAAGTCCCTAAACTTACTGCATACACGTAATGAGAAAACCATATGGGCAATATGCGGCTTATAGGATATAAGCCGCATCTACATTACATGATATTTAAAACCCTGTTTATCCGTTCACATCACAAGAGACATTATCTGGAAGCTTAAACATCACATCATTGAAACATCATCTCAGGATGGCATCATTACCACGAGGAGCACAGAGCATGAATTTTGACAGCACATTGGTGAGGCTTTGGGTACGCTCGTTAGCGGGTCCTTTGGTTAATCATAAACGGTCAAATTTAAAAGAGCATAACGAGGGCGATGCTTAGAACTGACAATGAGTTGTTGTTAAAGGACTTGGAAGCAACTGCACTGGGCAGCTGTGTTGGAAGGAGGGAAGCCGTGACAGATCGTATCCTGGGATTAGAGAGTCAAATAAGCAGTCTGTTTTCTCTCCACCCTCTCCCCCAGAGACCACAAAAAGAGTTTGTATATTTTTATTTGGCCACTGCTTTATTAAACTGCTATTAAGAGGGAATATTTTGGTTAGATTTGGGGTACTTCTGAGATTTTTAAGGATTAAAGGATTTGCATTAATTTGTTAAAAGCATGCCACCCAAGAGCTATAATCACACAGGTCGAGAAAACCCACTGGTATACAGTAATTCAATGTGGATCCAAGATAAATGTAATCATAAGTATGCACATGTTTACATGTAACAGTACACTAAGAACATGTCAAAGGCTACTTTTCGTACAAAGTCATCTGGGATGGTGGTGTGAGGGCAAAAGGGAGTTTGGTCTCCTATTCCCTTAATACGGTCTCCTATTTCCTTAATACAGCAACACAAATATCACATTTAAATACTCTTTAAACAGCTGGCAGGATTATGGAGTGATAATGAACCGAGCTGCCCCACACACTGGCATTGTATCGTTACATGCATGCATGACTTAACAGGAAACAGACCCCCACACACACACACACACACACACACACTTAAACACATCTGAGTTCAGAGGTTCAGTGGGCCACCAGTGTGCAGAGCTGCTGGCTCCAGCGCAACGCTGCCTAGCCATCTCCTGTGTTGACATGTAGGATACCAGTGTCTCTTCCAGAGGAAACTCTGGCTTCTTTTACATCTGCCGGGGAAGTGAGCCCTGCTGTCTTTGGCTTCTTAGACAGGGCTTCTGTTACAGGTCTTCTTCCAACATAAAACAGTCACTCAACCGTATCACATGAACAGGAAGTTTAATATCTGCTTTGTAATCATTTTGTTACACTAAATGAAATCGCTATCATGAATATACATTAGTGGGTCAAATAGAGGTTTGTTTCTCTTCAGCAGTCTTCTGCCATTTATAGTAGATATATGCTTTATTCCTATAAACAACTGTATTATACTTTATATTAGTAGAACCAGTAGGATGACACATTCCTTGGATGTGATACATACTTGGCAATAAAAGGTTCTGATTCTAATGTATTTGATACTAATTCAATCTGTAGATGCACAATACATGTACAAGGGTTTGGTGAAGGTAACAGTCGAAGCACTGCCTTGCCCTTACCTCGTTGACCTGCTGCTTGTCCAGGTGAAAGATTTGTCCTGAGGAAGTGGCCGCAATCTCCTCATATGCCCTGTAGCCCGGCTGAGAGCGGTCTCCACAATCCCCAGTCAACACAAATACCACCTGGGAATGGAGGGGTGAGGTGGGGTGGGGTGGGGGGCAGGAAGAGTTAAGAGGATTACTACTACTGCTAAGTGTTTGTTTTCTCAGATCTCGCTTTTCAGTCGACTCTAAAGTGACGCTAATGCTCATTGTCATGCTTCATGTAGAGGCTGAGACTAAAGTAACTTTAAAGAGACTTTGCCCTCCTCAGCTGAGGGTCGGGGAGCTTCATTGAAATGTAGATCTATCCCAGCATGCAACTGTATTCCTTTTGTTACAGCATGTAATAAATGCAAAGATACTCAACACTCTGTAGGCCAGGACTTGTTTTTAAACCTTTAGATTTAACCCTTTTCCTGCTAAAATCACCTGAACAGCATTTAGATAATTATGGGAGAGTTAAACAAGACCAATGAAATGTTTGCATACATGTTTTTTTGTGCTGTAGCTGTTGCAAAGGAAGAACCTCTATCATATGTGTAATGAATGATAGTAAACTGCCAACGAACATCTCTACGCTCACGGCCCGTTTCACTTTCTAGGACTGCACCTGTGATTGGCGGAGCTGCACCAGCTGCAGAACATCTCTCTTCAGGCGGTAGTCTTTGGCTCGGGCATCAGTGAACACGTAGATGAAGGATCCAGGCAGGGAAACCTCCAAGGCTTTCTTTATGGCTCCTATGCTCATCTCGGGGCAGTCCCCCCCACCCTGGGTGACAGAATCACACATGATCAAATAACCCCCAGAAGAAATAAACTCTAAATAGCTCATTTTAAACTGCATTTATACTGATTTCATACGCAAACTTCTCTGTCAAACCTCAGCTTTTGGAATAGCGTCCCATTTAGGTGGGACACAGGGCATGGTTAACATTAACATGTTTAAAACATTTAAGCAACACTAAGTAACTTCTGAAAAAAAAAAATTAATATATATATATATATATATATATATATATATATATGCCTTTTAGAAATGAAAACGTCATATACACGATAAAATAAAGCACACCCTTGCTCAATGCAATTCACTTGGGAGTTTTACCACTCCAGCCTTACTTGGTCTGGTGTGGCCAGTGGCTTGTGGTGGCTAATGTTACCAAACTTAAGATACATATTGCTGTGTAACTGATACTCCTGAGCTGGTTGGCTGACTTTATGACTCTCCTCTTCACTACGTTATACCATTATTACATTATTGTCCCTGGTGGACACGGTTGCTGCTGTTCAGTAGAAGTTACATCGGCTTACTTGAAGCAAAGGCAGTTTACACAGCTGTAGCTTGGATTAGTGTGGAACAATACAATGGTCCCAGGTCCAATATAATAATCATGTCATGCATTCTGGTTCCCACCTGGACAAACAGCTCCTGCAGATCCTGCTGGAACTTCTTTGGGTCGGTGGTAATGGACACAGGGCCAATTTCTGCGAGATTTTGAAATGTATATCATAAGAGAGACTTAAACAACATTGAATCTGCTCAGCTTAAGAAAGATGTTCTGGTTGCTACGCAATACCATATGCCGGAAAAGTGGTCTAACGCTTCAAACAAATCAACTATATGAGAACAAAGGATGTAGTTGTTCTGCCTCTGGGAACAGAGACAAAACATCTACATCATCAAAAGCCCAAATGTGTCTACTTTATCAGGACCAGAGTGATGCCATGTAGCTTTCGTGCAAGACATGAATATCATGCTGGATAACAATTTTCTGCAGCTGTAGTCAGCATCTTTTAGTGTTCTTCAAGCAGCGGCAGACTCCAACATGATGGATAAGAACCTGCCGGGGCCTGACACTTACTTGGAGGCCTTCTGGGGCCAAATCCTGGAACAGTAAACATTAACCAATACACAGAGGACGCATTGATTTAGCTATAGAACACTGCTGTCTATAAACACAAGCCTTTCACTAAAGTTATTACAGACAAGACCCGTATCAGGTAGGGTGGAGCCTCATGATTTCTGTGTGTGTCTGCGCTTGTTATTCTGACTGTCAAATACTATTTGGAAGTCTCTTTGTGAGACAAATGATACTGAGCTGGCAGACAATGTGTCACATTGAGGACATTTCTAACTCATTCATCTATTTTCCAACAGGGGAGGCTTTTAAGTCCCTGTCTCCTCCTCATGAGTGACTGTAAAACACTGTCACGCTTCTTCGTCAGCCACTGTAGCTTCTTTGCAATCTTGGAAGTTTACAAGGTCCTCAAGGGCATCGCACATTAAACACAGACAAAATGTGTGGCATTAGTGCAGCCCACCATCCCCCCCCTACCCCCCTGACTGGGTAAACTGGGGGGCTACGAGGGTTTTCCGGAGGCTTGGATGGAATTGAGGGAGGGCTGGGGTGAGTGGGGTAATTACACACAAGCAGACAGCATATGCTTCTCATCAGTGCTCAAACACCCTCCCCCATTAGAACACTCTTATTTTCAAGCTGCAGCTTTCTCATATGAGGGTCGATGCCGGGGGTGGAGAGCCTTACCTGTCCCACAGACTCCTCATTCTAAAAGCTCACATATATATATATATATATATATATATATATATATATATATATATATATATATATATATATATACATATATATATATATTCCTGCTGGATGTCTTTGAGTTCAATGTGCTGCTCTGTGTCCCAAGTGTACTTATTGTGAAACAGCTACAACATGTGTGACAGGTCCTGAGATGTGTTGCAATTTGCTGTGATCTCTTCAAGTAAAACTCTATAAATGACAGCTACAAAAAAGTTGGGTTAATGTCCCTACATGCTGAGTTTGTCATCATTCACACAGAAGTCTACAGGCTGCTGTGCTGCTTGGACTTGGCAAAACAATCTGACCATTTGTGGCTGATTTGTTCAATAGCAAAATCTTAATTACGTGCATTAATTCAGCATTCAATATATTACGATTCAAGATTAAACACTCAACGATAGCTGATTATATTTAAGTGTAGTTGGTCAAAAAGTACCTGGGTCATGGAAGGGGACCAGGACAAAGTTTTTGATGGCTCTGGTCCTCCGGTTGAGGGTCTTCTCCAGGATCCGCGAGGCGCCGTCTATCACCTGTTTCAGATCGTCGTACATGGAGCCGGTAACGTCGAACACAAAGGCCAGGGTCGAGGCGCTGTCACCGGATCCATCCTCCTCCTCAGCCCGGGGGACTGCCAAGAGCCTGTGCGCGCCGATGCACAGCGCCAGGACTAGCCACTTTAATAAGACACCGGTCATTTTGTAATATAGATTTACTGCATATGTCTGCTGGAATAAGGCGAATCACATAAAAAAAATTTTAAAAAAAGTTCAGGAAAGTTTTAAAAGTTTAAACTTCAAAGCTGTTAAAAGTCTGGAACTGCTTCCAATCGGTAGAAAGGATGTGTGGAACAATACGGCTCAGCTGAAACAAGTGAAGATCCAGAGTAAAATACTTCCAGAGGAATACATCCGTGCGTAAAGTTTGGAGGAGCGTGTGGACTGGCTCTGTGTTGGAGAGCCCCTGGAGAGCTGGTGCTCTGACGCTTCAAACGGGGGCGGAGATGGGTATTAAAGGTTCCCGAGACTCAACCTGATTTTCTGTTTGAGACCGCGTGCTTGTGTGAGTGTACCTCGACCCCACTGTGACTTCCAGAGTTTAACCCTTTATGGCCCTTCAATCCAATGTTCTCCGTAATCGATGTGGGCCCCGAGAGACGCGGGTTGGAACAGCTTTGCGCACATTCGCAGCAGAAGCTGGAGGCTGTATGTTGGACCCGCCGAGAACATTGTCTCAGTAACAGCCTCGTTTTTATAAATAGCCATCGTTTATATTCAGCTGACACCAATCTAATTTTATACATAACCCACTCTGAGAAATCTCCCCTTGGCAAATGAATGGGTGGAATAGCTTGACGTGTTTTTTTACTGTGTTGCTGATTTGGATTATTGATTATTATGCACTCGATGACTCGCTGTGGCATATGAGATCAGACCACACAGAGGAAGGCAGCCCAGATTGTATTAATGTAAATAATGCACTGTCTTATTCCAAAGTTTAATTGGAAGGGACCCAGAATATGTGGGACTTCAAAACTTCTCCACTTGCTGGAAAGTTAGCAGGGACATTTATAACCACAAAAGTAAAATACCAAGTAAATCAAAGATGTAGCCAAAGGACAGAGCAGGCTTGAATCAAAGCTCTGGACCCTCCTGACCTCCTCTTGATATCACTTGAATCTGTTCGAGAAAGTAAAAAAAAACAGAAAGCCGGTTGACATCATGTGTTATGTACTTCATAATACAACCAACAAACACAGAATTACACCAAAGAGCAAGTTTAAGATTCTGTGTTTCAAAGTTTCTCACACACACACACACACACACACACACGTGAAGCAACTCTGCAATACGGGAGGGATGATTTTTAATGAACACCAGGTGTGTGGAATATTGATTATAGCCTTGAGAAGTGATATAAAACACATAAACCAGAGTATTTTTAATCAGTTTCAAAGACCAAGAATGCAGTAATAGAAAAGTGTTTCACTTAAATACATTTTATTTTGTGCTCTTATACTGTTAATCAACAAGTAGATGACATTTATCATTCAGTAAATTATCATTTGCATAAGGCATACAAATCAGTGACGCTGATAAAACATCTTAAATGCTGGAACTAAAACAATTCAAGACTGAAAAAAACAAATGGCATCATTACATGCTCTCTGGCCTGACACGGGAAAGTAGACAATTGCAACCACAAAGCTTGCATAAAAGTTTTACAACCAGAAGTGATGTCTGTGTGTGCCTCTCAATGAACAGAGCTCTGTGTGTGCCGACTGAGAGGGCAGTGTGATGCTCTCAAAGGAAATAGTGAGCCTCGGTTCAGATGCAAGCTGTGAGAATTTGCAGTGTTGGTTGGTCATGTCGTTCAGGATGCGGCTGTGCAACACTGCAGACACTAGACGCAAGTGGAACGGGGAAGTAAAAACACAATAGGATGCAGCGACTGCAAACATAGTAAAATGAACCATAGAAAACTCCCGGCTCATTAAACACTCTTCAAATAAAAACCTGTTCTCTCAGGAAAAGGAAACCTCGGTATGGGAGAAAAAAAAAAATACATCCCACAATAAAAAGGAAAAATACAGTGCAATACGTTTCAACAACTTGGATTAAAAAATAAAACTTCATTCCATTCTTGTGAGGAAATTCCCATAAATGCAGCAAAGCAGAAAATAAATTACCATTCTATTTACATTATACAATGTACACATCATCACAGAGTCACACATTCTTCCAGATTCTCCCGGGTTTAGAGTCTCTGCATCTGGTGGAGGAGCAGCAGCAGAGCTCCTCTGAGCGGTCCATGTGCATCCCCTGGTTTACAGTATGTGACCAAGACGCATACACACCAACACCTCGGGGGCATTCAGTTCCTCAGACCGTCCACGGGGAAACCACAACACTGCGTTTGCAGAAACGCTCGTACACGGTCCACAAGACTCACACGGTGCCAAGTGAAGCACGGATAAATGAGGGTTTTTGCCGACATGTTGGACTTCTGTCACATCAGAGGATACATTTGTACCGGAAATGTAGATTAACAGCTACTTGACACGAATGCCGTACGGTCGTGCGACAAAAAAGGTTTGCAGTCCACATCTGGGTGAAGCAGGTCAAATGTGGCTTCCTCCCCAGGCAGGTGTGATGGTGTGGGACTGGCGTGTGGCTGCAGAGATGGATCCATCCGAGAAATCGTAAGAACGATCACCACTGAATAGATGACAGTAAGTGGTGTCATGACACGTGGGTGTGTTCATGCAAGACAAATCCCTAAACAGAGCTACTGCATTACTAAAATATGTCTTTACAAGCTCACTTCGCAGTTGACAAAACGCTGAGCAGGATGTCAGCAACAATTGGCAGTGGCCGGTGCATTACATTAGGCAGTGAGAGCTGTTTCGCTCTTCACTCTGCACTCCAAGACAATTTGATTGCCAGCAAACAAGTGGGCCATTTAAATAATTCATAGAAACAAACTGTGAGCAGAAAGTAGTTTCTTCACTTTGGTTTCAGCCCACAGACTGAATTTCCTTTCTTGTATTATTTCCTCTGATGAACTAAGAATTAGACAGTACCACATTGAGTTGAAGCACAGCCTGGGGTTGAAAAAACACCCAAGCAGAGAAACATGCATGTACTAGCTCATTAATACCCACTCACCTTACATTCCTACACAAGTCCATCATAGAGAGACAATGCCTGAACAATAGAAGGGTCTGCCTTTGAACCCTCCTGAAACTCCTGCAGAGTCAGCTTCCCATCTGCATTCTGGAAGAGGAACAAGAGACAATGAAACTGAAGCCCCGTAATGCTGTAGCATGGAATTACCAGCAGGGGGCAAAACAGTCTCTACAGCTAAATCATGTTACTTCTGTTCTATACTGATCTCTGGTTCAGTGCACTCGGATGGTAGCCACTCTCTGCCAATACAAATCACTAAGTGCTGCTGCACAGCTAGACCAATGGGCCGACAAACACACCCATGCACGCTGCATCTCATCTTTCACTAAACTCAGATTCTTGGAGCTGAGGGAATGGGCATTAGCACCGAGGGCTAGTAGTGGAAGAGACTATATGGGATGTTTATAGACTGCAGGCGGTGTTAGTGACGCTGTGATGGCCGCAGCTAACTTAACAGTGTTCATTTCAAAGCCCTGAGGGTGGCAACAAAGGCAGACTTAGTCCTCCTAAAAAAGGTAAACTAATCTAGTCATTGCACTTGTTTCAGTCAGTCAAAGTTTGATGTAATACTATAGTCACATCAAATGGTACAGAAACTAGGGCGTTATCACTTTCTATCACATCAGTCTTTTGATAGCATGTTGATATTAAAATACTAATGTGAGGGTGACCTCAAGCTCACCTGGTTGAGAGTCCTTGACAACGGCCAAGGTTATCACATCTCACTCAACATGCTCTTATAAAATCCTTAAAAATAATCTTGAAAAAATAAATGAAATACTAACCTTGTCCATCATTGCAAAGATGCGGTCCACTCGCTTTTCTGGTGTGTTTTCTTCTTCCGGCAGCTCCACAGTATTCCCCTACAATATTGAATAATTACACGTTGTACCATTCAAACATTTTGGATTTAGATGTCTGATGTCTGGTAAAACTTACCACCATCTGATATATGGCATCGACGATGTTCAACATCTCATCTCGGGTGATGTAGCCATCATTATCAAGGTCATAGAGTTTAAAAGCCCCTGTAACGAGAAAGATGTTAAAATATATTAGGATAGTTGAGCACATACTGTGATCAGGAAGCTACTGTGACATTAAAATACAATACGTTTTTAATTTGACCAAGCCCACGTGTTCAACAGGACTTTGGAAGTGGTGAAAGACAGGCAGCAGCATTGTATGGCTGTTACCCTTTCAAAAGAGACCGCAGTATTATATACACACTTATATACACTTTGTTTCAGGTTTAAAACTTAGGGTTACAGCTAAAGTTGCAAGTTTTCGGTGTATTTTTAGAAAAAGGTCAGCAACATATTGACCGTTGCATGCCTACAATCCCCTATTTGCTGTTCTCTAAAACCAACAGTGCTCCTTCACATGCAATGCATGGCAGTCGGTCCTGAATCATGTCATTTAAATGTCAAAAGCAGGGTGCATCTTCTTACATCTCAACTTTTCATCAAGAGTCCCCCGGGATGTCACTGACAAGGCCTGGATGAACTCAGAGAACTCGATGCGTCCATCCTACAGTGAGAGGAGGGAGGGAGGGAGAAAAAGAGAGAGAATGGCCCAGAGACAAGATGAGGATCTTTCTTCACACATCGTTGTTCTTTCATGATTTCCTCGCTGGTCTTTCATGATGTCCGAGCTGTACTCTTCTGAAAACGGGGCCAGACGTTTGCTCCAAGTCAGTTGCTATTTTAGCCCTACACCTGGCTCTCTCCTGAGGCAGAAACCTGTCACCTCTGGTCATTAGTGAGATGGATGCAACTGGCTCATCGACCTAAAGTTACAGCACACAAATAATCACTATATACTAGTGGGGAACATCATGAAAGGGCATAGCAGATCATTCTGCCTGACAAGGTAGAAAATACTCTGACACTTATTTCCTCTGAGCTCCCACGCACTGCATGGAACCACAGGAGCTCAACATTTTGAATTACCCTCCCAACGTTGTGGCCTTCAGCGTTCCTGTGAGGCCACACTCTGTGCAGTGGAGAGAAATGTCTGCTAACATGGATAAAGAAAGGCTCAAAGTGACTCAAACGCTGCCAATTCAGACCAACTCACCGAGTTATGACCTCCAGCCTCCATCAACCTCATGAGACTTACTCAAATTAAATGCTTAAAAGGCTCTGCATAAAAGACGTGCCAGTCACACAGTGAAAACCGCCTGCGGATAACAAGCAATGTTTATATATCAACGTCCTGGTAGCGGAGCCTTCAGGCTTTGGTCAATTCATATAGTCTTCAGATACTAAAGGATTGTGTTGCATTAAAAAAAGATTTCCCAACATTCTGCGACAGCAGCTGCCGACCTGTAACCAAGTGCAGCATCTGCTTTCAGAAGACAGGAGCGCTCTTCATGGCCTGGGGTCAGACAAATTTATCTCGACAAGACATCTGACCAGCCAGACAATGCTGAAGTTATGCATGGCTGATTATATAAGTCATAAATACTTTTAAGATCAATGCATTCTCCAACTATGGGGTGCCTAACGCTAATGAAGGTCACAGATAAACATCAGACGGAGGGGTTGTCTGATCTTCCTGACACAACGCCTGTTAACGGAGTCAATAAACCTCCAGGGGCTCCCCGCCATCCCAGGAGCTGTTCATCCACAGTTTGTCTTCCTAAACACAATTTGAATAATCTCATACTGCTGCAATGGGGTGGATTATTCCATACAAATGTTGCTTTTAACAGTTTCAACAGGCCTCATTCAAACGTGCTCCCTCATCATATCTTCAAATCCTTAAAAGATGCGCCCGCATAAAACAGGAGTTTCAAATATAAAAAAAAGAAAGAAAGAAAACATGCATATACAATTTTAGAAAAATAAATTGGCAAACACTCTTGGAAACTGATTTCTGGCACAAAACTAAAGTTACAATGTGTTACTATTAATGTAATGACTCATCATTTTTTTTCGGACTGAATCATTTGCATCTGCTCACAAATTGTCAAAGGATCTAAGAAGTGTTTTGATATAAAAATCCTTCAATACTTGAGAAATATATTACAATTCTGTCTACTAAACTTACAGTTGATAAAATATACAAAGCACAAAAATATCGCAATCATTTGGCTCCAGGCTGATGGGCGAATTCACAAAGAATGGACTGTGGCCCTGATAGCACCACAAAGTGAGCATCACCTACCAATATCTGCCCCGTCTTAAGGTCAGAGTCACAAAATGTTTTTGATTGCACTAATAATATTACATTAGTGCTAAACACAGTTTACTAAACCTGGAATGTCCAACAAGTCCTTATACTGTATATTTAGCAAACACAATGGCCAAGAATTTCAATACAATTTAGGTGTCTGAAACACACAAATATTTAATAAATAATCATGTTCTGATATGAACCTGATAGTATGCAATTCCTTTCACTCAAAAAAGCAAAAAGGGCTATGGAATAATAAATATATATTATATCATGTTGCTCTTTTATTCTAGATTCTGTTATTCTGTTCTTTTCTTTTATTCTGTGTAACCTGTGGCCGAGACAAGGGCCTTGAGACTACCTTCATATTCCTTATCTAGCAGCAACACCAGACAGAAGTAACAAAGTCAGTTGACTATTTTAATTATTATTAATAATATTTGTATATTGTATTATTATTATATATGTTATGCTTTGTCATAGGACAATACAACATATGAAATTGATTACAAACCTTATTTTCATCAAAGACATTGAAGACAAAGGAGGCAAACTTTGTGGGATCTCCAAAAGGAAAGAACTGCTTGTATATCTTCTGAAAGCCGAGAGCATCCAGCTGCCCACTGGGACAATCTTTAATGAAGCCTTTGTACCTGAAAAACAAAAAGGAAAAGGACGCAGATATAGCATTTAAATAATTAAAATAACATTCATAATGTGACGAAAATACATAATCAAGACAAGAGTGGAACCAAAGATGCCGGTTCAGTTTGAAAGAGTGTGGATGAACAAAAATCCATTTGCCTCATTTGCCAAGACGATCGCCCGAATCCAATAGCAAGGCAAGAGTGGTTAACTCTGATCAAATTACTCTCTAGTCCTTTTTTGATAATATGCTAGGCTGAAACGCCTAGAAACGACACATCTAGAGAGTGACTTAATATCTCTATTAGCCTATACATAGAAGCATCTCATAAGCGATTTCATGCGCCGTCACTCAGAGGTAGGCAGATTCCTCGTGCGTCTTCATAAAAAGGAACACAGCAGCCACGAAGTCTAACTCGACCGTATCAGGTCAGGGAGAGAGGAAGTGAGTGTTGGTCTTAACAAAAATAAATGCTAGATGAGAAGTAGGAGGACACAATAACACTCTAGTTATAAAAAGCATCGCAAAAAGCTTTTGCTCTTGATCAACAGCAAAAATGACGCACGAGGGAGCACTGCATGTTCGTCTCGGATTCAGAATAAGGCTGGGCTGTAATTACGGCCAGAGAGAGAGGGAAAAGAGAAAAGAAGAGAGAAAGAGAAAGAAAGAGAGAGCTTGGATAAGTAATGAAGGCCAGGGCAGATCTTTTCCTCTCACTCTCTGGCTCCTCACTCCCGTTAAATTCTTTACTTTTAATCTGCCTTCGAGATAATGAAGCCAGCTTCATATAGTCAAAGGGATGGTGAGATGCCGAGAAGAAGTTCAGCAAAACCATGTGAATGTCACACGAAGTATTTAAAGATGTGTAGTACAGTTAAAGCCTTCCCCACTATAATGCAGAATGCAATCTAATTGGAATTCAAAGTGCAGAGCACACAATACACATCATAATCCAATACAGACCCATGTCACCTGAATTCTTCACTCACTTTAATGTGTGACTATGGAATATTATATCCAGCAACCAACATAAACGGCTACTGAAACATACAGTGTAGAGCATAGCTAGAGAGCATAGGGTTAGTTTGTCACAGTGTATCTATATAGTATTTAAAAGACACATTCTTTGTGTCAAAGGTGCAGTCACAGTGAACAAAAAGCTGTCATTAAATAGGGGAATATTGATATTTATACTGCTTATTAAGAGTCACAGAACATTATGGTTCAATACTAGATCACTTATAGGACTTATTTCCTTG
Source organism: Cyclopterus lumpus (assembly GCF_009769545.1). Classification (NCBI taxonomy): domain Eukaryota; kingdom Metazoa; phylum Chordata; class Actinopteri; order Perciformes; family Cyclopteridae; genus Cyclopterus; species Cyclopterus lumpus. The sequence continues at coordinate 11,215,799 of NC_046974.1, read as the reverse complement.
CTGAGAGTCCTTGAAGATCAGTCTTTACTAATTTAAGACCACCTTATGGACGCATTGCACTTCTATAACTGTCAGGATGGAGACTTTTTTTTAAATTTTTACCGAAACTGATGCAGAAGAACCAGTCTTGTTTTTATTCCACACATTCTTCTGACTTCTCAAAACCTGGTGCATACATTAGCCACAACGTAACAGGCCGGTCAGAGATTAATAAACATGTCAGGCTGACTACCACATTTAACATACTGGCAGTGGAGTTATAATATCACCTTCATTTGCCAAGAACACATCATGTTCCAAGAAATCTGACTTGGTGACACTGGTGCTAAGACACATACACAGACTGGACTCTAAGTTCAACTCGCGCTGGACTTGCAGGAACATAGCAGACGTGACAGTGCATCAGATCACAGTGGGGGGCCAGCATGAAGCTTAAGTATGCATTACTGGCACTGGCTCCTACTCCTCGGCATCTGCCATAGTGGTTTGCTAAAGAGTTGCGCCGGATGTCTCTCTTGCTACTACTTCAGGTGAGCCTCGAGCATACTAATGATGTTTCCTTAGAGGAAAATTAGGAAGGGAGACAAATTTAATGCACAACACAGGCATTTATCTAACCCCGCTAATTCTTCTATGTCTGCGCTCTAATTACACGCCATCTGGCATTTCCCCTGGTAAAATTCCCTTCCATCCTTCACACTCAGCCGTGTTGATTGCTGGTGATCTTCAAGTGAGGACTCTGCTGTGAAAGACAGTGAGAAATTGATGGTGAGTTAGCTGGCTGCATAGCCAGAGTGGTGGAGGTTTGAGAGGGGGGGGGGAATTCCGCCCCAGTGCAGTCAGCCCCAGAGACAGGCCACCTAGGAGGCTCTTGACTGGCCGATGCACAGTGATATATAATGCTGCTGCTGCCACTGCTGCTAGGCTGTAAGTGTGGCTCCTTCACCCTGTTGTCCCCTAACCGTGGACAAAGACTGCGACTATCTCCGGAGACAGAGTTCTTTTCATGCATGCAGAATTTGGCCATGAAATGCAAAACCAACTGAACAGGAGAACTGAAGTGTGAACATGGAAGAGTAATTGCTTCATTGCAGTGCTCCCTCTTCCGATGTACACTATTCTTTGCTTTTAATTTCCAAAGAAACAGTAGTCCAAGAGCAGCACGCAGCAAAAACATGGTGATGACCACGCTCATGCTTCAATCGTCTCTGTAAATGAAGATGCATTGTCGCTTGTCAGTGACTGTCAGAAATTCACATCTTCGCAGTAATGATCACTCTCACCTCAGTTGTGCAACTTATCGCGATCTGAGGCGTTTCCGTTTCATTTTGAGGTATGCAAGTACGTGTTAGAGCGCTGGGAGTTCAGGCTGGGATCACACAAAAAGGTGAGACCTCTGCAAGAGGATGCCGGTGCAGGTCACACTGAATAATAATAATAATAATAATAATAATAATAATAATAATAATAATAATAAGTGGTGGAGAATCCGACAGGGAGGATTACTAATCGGCAACCTTATGGAGGCGATGTGGCCATGTAGTGATTAACTGCCTTAAAGTGAAACAACCGTATGCATCCGGCCATTCCTTTGTTATCAGACATCCCTTTCACATTTAGATGAAAAGGGGTTGAGGAATGCAACATGTATGCGTTTGCATCAGTGCTATCAGCCTTCAAAGTCATCCAGTCTCAGTAATGCTTCCAAGTCACTGTTTTCAGAACGCATCCGTCTTCAGGGTAGAGTGACTGAAATGGCTTCAAATCACATTTTAATACAATATCCATGAACTCAAGGGACCAAATCCTGGGCAAAATATATTAATGTGGGTTTTGCAATTTTTCACACAAGAAAAGACCCCCACCTCACATCACAAATGGAAAACACATCTCATTAATAATGAATGCACACACTTACCACTGTTGCACCTCTTTCTCAGTAACTGCAAGAGAAATAAAGAGTGACATTAGCTTCAAGGAAAACTTTAGCTGCCCTAAAAAAAAAGAAAAAGAAAAGAAGCACGATGCTGTTAGAGGAGCTGCATTGTTAATCATTATGGCCCAATTTTCTCACATATTCACACTCGGTGTCAACGTGCAATTATCATTGATTCTTGCATACAATCAGAGGAGATGTAAAATATGATCTGCTGGCCAGGACAGTAGAGGACAAGTATGAGTAAAGCCCCGTGGAGCCACACAAAGATAACACAAGACTGAGGGAATGAAGGTCAGCCACAGATTTAGAGAACAGTTTGGGACACAGGATGTGTTATCATTCCCACACAAACACCATTATCTGCCAGGATCTAATCAACCAATCCCTCATGGCTTTCCCTCGGCTTTTTACTTTCTCACAAGTAACCACAGCAATGTTCAGCCTCTCGGCCCCTAGGGTCGCTAATGAAAACAAGGACTGAAAATCAATTACATTAGTTTAACCAGGTTGAGAGACTTTGTGTATTCATGGCACGGTAAGTCTGAGGATAGACGCCGTCTACTACTGTACCACTTCTGTTCATCCTGGGGCAAAGCAACAGCCATATTTAGACAACAAACAGCTAGTTAGTTAATCGATAATATATTCTACTGTAATGTTTAACCGTGAGCAGCTCATAGTCATGGTTACTGCAAATGGTAACCATGACCAAATATAGTCAACGCTTTACCATGAAATCCACATGTTTATTCCATAATGTGACGACTGCAGCGCTGGAGCAGAATCATAGGAGCTATCGATAAGAAGGCCAGGCCAGGTGGCGCTTGTCTGCATATATTACGGATTCTATTTGCTCTGCTCATCATTTCCCCAATAAACCCATCATGTGACCCTTTCCTGGGCAATGAATGTCAGGGTCAATCTCTTGGCTGTCAACCAAGCCGAGCTACCGTTAAATTGGCGACAAAAATCAATGTAGCCAAATATTGAGGCAATTTTTCATGGCTACGATTTAATAAAACATTTTATTACATAAGTCAGTTGGAAGCGATGGGCAATAATGCAATCAGACCATTACAGGAGAGCCCACTCAGCTGGTTGACCCTGTAGGGTCTGCGAGAACACATCCAGCTTGCACTCTGCAACACTTTGACAACTTACAAAATCATCATGCCATTACATGGGCCGAGCCTACATCCTGCAGACATTTTAATAGGACTGCTGGCATTTCCATGTGATGCCAGAACAGAAAGCTTTTCTGGTGTGGATTAAGTACAAGTGAGGCTGCAACCATTTTTCACTAAGAACAGGAAAAACAGCAGCTGGCCAGAACCTTGGTACAGCCCAATGTTTAACTGAACAGGTCATATTTCGGGGCCTGGCCTTGTTAGTGGCCTGTCAACACAGATAGGATCATTTGCTGGGGGGGGGGGGGGAAACACCCTAACATTACTCTTCTATCACTGAAAGAAAGAAAAAGACACAGGCACAGTTAAATTGACGTAGTCCCCAATCTGTCAAGAAGAGGAGGTAAGCATGGACTAAAATTGCAGAAAAAGCGTCTCATGGGAGAGCAAGAGAAAGAGGCAGCAGAATGAAGGAAAGCAGAAATGATAGAGTCTCAAGTCAGGCAACAACAGAGAAAGGGAAATGATCCCTAGCTTGGTGCCCCTCTCAGCGATGCTAACCAGATAAGATACTAATTATACTATTCCATTCCCAGCTCAAAGAGGGCAATTAGGGGATGAAGCAAAGGAGACGGGGCAAAAGGGTGAGAGAGAGGGAGAGAGAGAGAGAGAGAGAGAAAAAGAAAGAGTAGAGGACAGCAATAAGCAGCCCAGCACGAAGCCCAATCTTCCTCCACAGCAATTTCCTGCCACCACAGCCTTCCAAGGTTCTGCTCTGAAGAGACCCACCACACAAATAACACTGTCATTAGGCAGCCAGTGGATGTCAACTCCCACCCCCACCTGCACACTGTACTGCTCAAATAATAATAATGCTGTATGCCAGAAATAACACACAAATGATTAATATAGTGTATTACGAGCAAAGATCATTTTGATCATTTTTGATCAAATGTTATTGAAAACTGGAGAGGGGAAGAATATGTCTTCGTAAAGCAGAAGATCGTCAACTAAATTAGTGCTAAAGGTGAGGAAATCAAGCGCCGTCAATTCGCAATGTCCTGACAAGTTGACAAGAACACAAATCTGTGTACTTGCGATCCGATCACACCAATTCACTTAATCTATCCATCTCCGTCTCTGTACTCACATAATACAGAGGATCCACGATATGCATATAAAACCACATCCTCATCTAAAAAAAACTGCCCGATAGCTGCTAACAAACTAAGTAACTCCATGATCCTATATCATATATCCCTCCTAAAGATGCTTATTGCAACTTCTGCCAAACCATAACCAATCACAATTCGCGACACATTTAAAATAAAACGGGGAGCTTATTCCAAGCTGATATTTTAGTCTTAATCTTATGGATTCCTCACACAATATATAGTCTTTTACCTTTGGTCACAATGTTCTTTTATTCTCATACAGGCCAGATGAAAAGAGTTTGTTTCTAAAGACAAGCAAAAAGAAAAAGATGTGAAGGTACTCACAGTAGGTTTTCCTTGTCAAGTCCTCCACCACCTCTGGCTTAAGCTTGCTGTTTGATTTACCCATGATCTTCAGCTCTCCTCCACACCTCCAGGTCCACCTTGGCACGCAGCACCCGGTACTACCTCCTCTCCAGCCTGCTCCTCGGCCAAAAACATACACAAAAGCAAGCCAGTTTAGGTGCAAAGACGCCGGTGAAACAAGAGAAGCTTTTTTGTTTGTTTTGTAAAAAAACAGACAAACAAAAGGAAACGCCCTTCCAAGCCAAATGCGTCTAACATTCTGTGTAGTTCACTCTAGCTGCTGTCATGATTTGCTCAGTCATCAGCCCTGGCACTCCAGAGAGGCAAGTCAAACCCCGGGGGGGCCCCGTGAAGAAGGGCCGGCAAGTTGTTTAGTGTCTATATGAGCGCTGCTGAGAGCCTATGTGTTTGCCTCATTTCTTCAGAGCAGTCCGTGGGTGCAGAGTGGCAGTTGGATGCGTTGCTACCTTCGTCCTTGGATACAAGAGTCACTCAGTGGCTGCGTTTTTAAACACGCTCACTCCCTCACAGTCATTCTCTGTTCTTCGCACTCCTCCCACCCCCCCCCTTTTCCCACCACCATCTCTATTGCTCAGAGTAAGTTACTGGAGAAAAGAATCCTCCCTCTTGACAGCTGAGATAAGGAGATGTGTTAACTAAAATACAATGAAAAGAGCCTTGGAACAATGCCTTGGATGCACCTCGCTGCACTCAAAATGTTAACTCCAATCCCTGGAATGTATACAGACGTAACCGTTTGAGAAAAGGTAAAACGGTTTCAGCAATAATTGATGGAAGGCCAAAAGAAGCAAGGTCTCCACATAGTGCTACAGTTCTAGATGCCAGCTGAAAATGGATCTGGTCGTAGTCTTAAAATAAGTGTGAGCTGTCTACCAAGCTTAGAGGCGGATTTGAAGAGTGACAGTTTTCTTTTCTTCTCCATTCTGACTCATAATTCCCCCTCCTTCTTCCTGCTCTCACAACAGCATGGTATGGTGATTTCCTCCTCCCTGTCACAGCAGACAGGAGAGGGATAATGGAATTTCTTTGTATCACCAGCCTAGCGATGGCATGCACTGATGCCGAACCGCAGCAGCTGTCTAAGCCACAAAATAGGAAAGTATGCACGAGGCACCTTCACTGCAAACATCTGTTCTCTGTGTCCATGGCCAGTGATGTCCTTCTGAGGGATGCCACACTGGTCATCACCATCTTGTGTTTGCTCAAGCCTGGTGGTCCTGGGTGTTACTTAGACACTATGAAAACAAACAGACAGACAGCAGTCACAAAAGGGAATGACAAGCATTTACTGTGTTTGAGTGGAAATGGCCTGGGTTGTCATGAGAGCCACACAAGAGCACTTGAATGGAAAAACACTCAAAACAGACAAGGACCGTTCTACTGTGTGCTAAAGCAGCCGAACATAGCCCACAGACAAGGCCCAGTGTGGAGTGCTGGTACTGGAGGGGCAGGGGCTATTATCAAAGTGACCTGCTGTGAACAAGCACAATGCAAATGACTCGAGCGCAAGTCTCAGCAATGCTAAAAAAAAACAGCACAGCTAAAAAAAATTAAAAAAACACATACGCACATAAAATCAGGACACAAATGAATGGCTGAATTTAAAAGCATAATGACAGAGCGCCCCGTTTCCATATCTTCGTATTTTGTTTTGGTTGACAGGAGTAAAAGAAACAGAGCGGCGACAGCAGCAGGTGGGACGTTGCCTGGCGAGTGCCACAGCAACACAGTAGCGTCCCGCGGTGCGGGGAGCTACTCATTGTACTCGCGACGTTTGGTTCCCCACGCTGTTCCTCGTCACGAACAACATTTTTATTTAAATAAATAAATAAAAACACATGAAACTCTCCTCGACATGAGTCAAACCGCGTCCACGTGAAAGCGTCTCCGGTGTACCTGAGCTCCAGAGGCGGCTAAGTCGCAGTCCGTCCAGGCGGTCCCTTCGTAGGCGGAGAGCCGTGGACCAGCGCCGTCTTCCTCCGCCGAGTTCCGGGAGCGACTCGTTGCTGCGCGGATGGCCGTCCGTGGTGCTCTGATGCCGCCGCCGCCGCCGGGGAGTGACGTCGCTGCTGCTGCTGCTGCTGCTGGCCCCGACCAACTCGGCGCGGGGCCCGAGAGACGCTGACGTCGCTGTGGTCGCACAAGGACTCTTTGTGCGCCGCGTGAGCCTCCACACGTGTCACGTCGGGGAACGGCGAAGTGAGTTGTGCCCAAACTCACTTTTTTAACGCGCGGTCTCATTTTTTGGGACAGTTTAAATGCAGATATGGTACATGTGTATATATATATATGTGTGTATATATATATATATATATATATATATATATATATATATATATATATATATATTCCCTCTGTAACATGATATCTAACGTGATATCTATTATCACGTCAATAGCTTATTTTTGTTTCTCATTATGTTGTGGCTTGAGGCATTTTTTTTAACGTAGCCAATTACAGCACCTGTGTAGCCTATTTATGTTATTGATCAAGCTATTATCCTATTTTACAAATTGGACTTCATGATTAGGGTATGTGACAAGGGCTGTATGGATGTAATGTAGCTAATGTTGAAGATGAGTCGACTATTTTGTCTTTTGGCCTTAGTCAACAGATTTACATATCTGTCAATCAAAAATCAACTTATCGGTTAGTTAATAAAATCGTATGAGTGTTAGTCGACTAAGGTTGCGGACAGCCATATTTAATGTCACAACTATACACATTGTATCATTATCAGCCTACGGTATCCTGAGTTGTAGTCCTTAGTCAGGGTCAAGCTCCAAACATATTACCATAATGCAACACAATAATCTTCAAAGTTTGACCCTGTGTTTAAAATTCCACACTAACTGCATACTGCATTTTGCCAGTATTCAATATTAAGTATTACATTACCAGCAGGCTGTTCACACTGAAGTATACTCAAGCAATATGTCTTCTCTACATCACATGATGGTGTCATCACGATGATACCGATCAGAGTTGCTGTTAATTGATAAAGTCGTTTATCACAATTGTAAATTCAAATGACAACTTTCACTCAATTCAATATTTTCCAGTATTATTTTTATGCTTTTGGAATACATTTATACAAAGGTTAATTATTTTAAAGGTCAGTGGACAGTCTGAGAAGTTGCAATGCAATTTGGAGAGGTTGATTATGTCTAGTAAGCAAATCTCACACTAATTATTGCTAATACATCTGTTCAGTTCTCATTTACACAATATCGTGTTAGTATGCAATGTAAAGGAGACTCAGTTTGTAAAATTCCCAGGTCTTTCAAACCTAACCCACAAGGTCTTAACAAAGACTGTAAGTATCATTTAGACAACCCTGATGACATCATTATCTCCACATGATGGCATCTTAAGGGTCATTTTCCATTCCCAACAGTTTTCCATCAGAGCCACACAAGACATTCTTCTCTACAGCACAATGAAACTGATGTGAGATTTAAGAGTGATGTAATTTAGGTTATTTCAGAGGTTTGCTGTAAATTATTTTGGTCGCCATTCAAAAAAATCTCTAAAAGGTATCTAGCAAGTCTGCAGACTTAAAGAGAAGTCTAGAAAGCTTGACAGTGGGATACCAAATTATGAGAGCATAGCAGGAAAAATCAGGTTGAGTTTATCTAAACATAGCCTGCTAAAATTACTGATTTGGAGAGCACAAGGCCAGCTGAGAAACATTATAGCATGAGAATGAGGAAAAATGACTTCATACTACTGCACCTGCTAGAGGAGAAGGAAAGTCATTCAGATTGGTTCAAAGCAAAAGATGAATGTTCTGCAGACTTCACAGATATTGATTGCTAGATGAAGAATCCAAGAACAAGTCATTTTCCCTCGAGTCTCATTGGGTACTCAAGCTTATACTTGTGTTACTTGTGCTTGAGTCCAAACTTTGCAATCAGACCTTGTCATGAGCAGCTTATTAAAATGATGGTTGCATACGCGGCATGCCGACAGATGTTCAGTAATAGCATTTATCCACTAATAACTGCTCCACTATCATTCTATAGCCCGACAGGAGCCGTCTGCCCAGTCATGGGAGGGTTGGATCGAAATGTACTGCGGGCTGTGTGGCTTGGCCGTTTTAGTATTCAGTGCTCTTCCCTGCAGTCCCTTATTACAGTCAACTGCAGTTCCAGTAGTCTCATAGGAATAGAGAGAACAAGGCTGAGGACAAGAGAAAGAGGCCAGAACAAAATGGGATAAGTTATTGTAAGCTTTCTAATCGTTTTATGCTGTAGACATGATAGCAGGCGTGAATATTTGTAGTAACATAGTTTATCTTCAACTCCAGCTCTGTGGGTTGTTGTCATAGATGGTGGGTAAACTGAGCTAAACTAAGAGTACTGATTGTATTTGCACAGTTTACCAATAAACATTATGTCCAATATCTATCTTATTTCCAGTCATCAAACAAATTAACTATATGTCACTACTTAGGGCACTTAGGGTGCTGTTTTCTAAGATTTTGCTTAAAGCTTATCACTGATAAATGAAACATAGTTTCTAGAGACTTTGAAGATTTCTCTTTTTTCTCTCCTATCATGCAAGTGCACATTACAAAAAGTACTTTTCCCTTTAACGATTTAGTTTAAATACTTGGGAGATTTTTGTCCATCTATTTGAGATCAGACACTGTGATCATTAAATCATTGGACATATTGGACATAATGTTTATTGGTAAACTGTGCAAATACAATCAGTACCATCAACACAATATGTGTCTTCATTAGCAGCAAAAACACAAGAAGGTAGTAACAACTCCATCAGCAGGAGGAAGTACTCTAGAGTTTACTGGTTTTCGTATATTGCAGCATGAAGACAGAGCCACTCATACATAAACAAAGCAAGATAACGAGAGGAACATCCATATATCTGAAAAACGGATGTTATGACCATTTGATGGTGATATTTCTATGTATGGCTGTAACTTGTATTCAACACCTGATCCATCACTCTGGCAGTTTTATAAATAGTCGCATACCTTACAAAAGGGCAGCTTCAATGAGTCAGACATGAAAGGCGTGCTGGATTTAACCGAGACAATTGATATGTTGCAAGATAAGAAAAAGCAAGAGATTCGATTATTTTAATCACTCAGTGCTTGGAAAGCAATATTCCTATGCTAGCTACTGTAATTAACATTTGTAATACTTTTCTTTCTTCCTCTAGCACGATGCTTTTCCTCCATACATTATCCAAACAAAAATAGTTGAGGTGATGGGCTGTCACAAAGAGGCAGGTGAACATTTCTAGTTTTTTCATACATGAATCATTTACAACAGTGTGACAGATGGAGGGACAACAAAGGCCAGCAGATGAACAAGAATCCTTTTATGTTTCTCTCTCTACTTAAATGCATCTCAACATGAAACACTGAGACAATGGGCTCCACGATTAAAAATGTAGTTTGCCTGATGTCTGTCTAAAAGGTTATAAAAATATAAGTTTTTAAAGAATGTTAACTATAGATTTCAACAATAACGTATTAAAAATGGAAAGTTACTAACAGAGTAACTGAGATCAAAGATTTTCTACAATGAACTTTGTTCCATGGGAACTTCCTCCTTGTTGAATAACCACAATCAAACAGCACTTTCCCGAGGCGTCATCTGTTGTGCCCACTTGAGTATCCCATATGGCTAGATATATATAATTTAGGACCATTAATATACAATCCCTACCCTGCTCTGAACAGACATGGGTAATGAGGATCCAACAACACTTATCGCAGTCTGTTGTGCTCGATAAGTCCAACAGGACATTGAGGTTTTAGTGGAGCAGCGATGCTGGTGTAATGCCTGTGACACCCAGCTGTTAGTTCAGACTGACAACTGGCAGATATCTGGCAGACTAATGGCAGATGGGGCTTGAATCCTAGCTTTATGGAGATAAACTATCCCTGCTCACGAAGGAAGGGGATGGTGAGGAGCAGAAGGAGCAGAAGGGTCAAACCCTTTTTGTAGTATGGTCCAACAACATTGGAATCTTCTTTCCTGAAAAGGTGAACATCAATCTGGTTTTATATCTGAGCATTTATAATCAAAGCAGGGAAAATGGGTTCAAGCTGTGTTAAAATATGTAGAGCCCATTGTATACAGTATGTGTATCATCAAAAGCAAATAGTACAATTATATATTTAAACATGTCTTTCCTGCCAACATGTTATTAAAATAAAATATCTACTAATTGTTTAATCTAGAGGGAATAGTCCATCATCTGGCCCAGATTAAGGAATACAAGATAATGATTTTAGCAGTGACCCAGAGGATAAAGCTTGTCAGTTTAAGCTTTATTGTTTTTGTTATATTATTCCCAGTATGAATCGTATGCCTTCCAAATGAAGAAACAAGCTTTACACAAGGTTTTGTGTCTGCCATGGACATAAGGGATGTTATTTACACTCTTGTGGAGGAGTGTGTGTGCTTGTTTCCTCCCATCTTTTTATATAGTCCAACCACAGGATCATGTCTGCCCTCTAAAGGCCAACACAGGAAACAACACACTACCATATTTATGATATTTGGCTTAATGGAGCAGTGATTGCAGCGGTGAATGACTAAATATAAATAGGGCTTTTATTTAAAGGTGGACTTTGGTTACTAAATAAAGAATACAGCTGCCATCGCTGACTATCTCTTATCATCAAATCATGTCGGAAACACAAAAAGTCTGATGGATTGTAATAGTTTTCGTTCAGTTATGAAATGCAAGAATATACACACTAGTCATACTACAAAAAAAGAAAACCCAATCAATGAGATCTGTCCTCTTGGTCACAAAGTAGCAAATGACGTATGCCAGCCATCAACTTTGTCCCTATGTTTACATAAGCACGTGTTACTCATAGCCTCTGAGCTGGGCTCTGTCCTGCTGAAGAGGAGGATCACATGTTGTCCTGGTGTTAAAGCAGAGCAGGCCGACCCACAGGAAGAGGGAAACATGTTTTTTACGACCCTGCTCTGTCTGCTGTCACTGCGGCCTGGTTTCGCCGCTCTAATGAATTCTCCATTGGACGAGGTAGGTGGACATCTGTGGGTGAACAGGAGCACTGCGGTTCGTGCTTCCACTGCTCGGGACTTCTGTAAAGTACATTGAACTCTTCAACTTTAAACTGTTTATCACCCTGTGAAAACCCACGGACAGCTGTCATAACTGGGTTTACACGGCAGTCACACAAAAAACAAAGCTCTGAAATAGCTGTGTGTCTTCTAAATTTGGTTACACAGGTTTAAAGCTGTATTTAAAAAATAAAATGAAAATGGTGCTTAAAAATAACCCCAAATCAAACGTTTGTGTCCTCCTAAAGCATTTTCATCACCCCCCCAGTCAAAGAGACGTAGTTTCATCTCCTGATGCCTCAGGTATGTCTCTCTTTAGCTGAACTGTAAAACAGTTTTAAGACTCATCCATAATGCAATGAATGTGTTCTCTCTGTGATACAGTAACTACTGGTGTCTGTCTGTACTGTCTCCTTCTCCTTGTCCACAGGGAATGGGCGGCTGCGTCGTTGGGCGCTGATGCCTGATATCACACATCTGGAGCTGCTGGTAGTGGTCGGGCCTGATGTCCAGCAGGTCCACAAGCAGGACACAGAACGCTACATCCTCACCAACCTCAACATCGTAAGACTGAGCACAACAGCCTTTACTTTCTATCGATAGATGTACTTTAAAGTTGATGTTACTGCCTTACATATTTAAACAGGGAATGGGGAAACACATAATTATACCTACTAAATCCAAAATATTATTTACACTACAAAACTAAGTGGATTACCATGTCAACTTGTAGTTTACACATCAAACTCTTCTGTCCAAACCAACACGATTTTTCATTTCTGCTGACCCAGCACGCACCTGTTGGCCACGTATAAATTGTGTGTTTGAATTGGGTCAGGCATGCTAACTGTGTGGATCAAGTGATTAATTTAGATAGATGCAGAGGATAGATGCAACATTTAGTTTAGTTTATTTCAACTACAAACCTTGACCCATAATGACATAATTAGGCCTAATGATCATGCCATTACAATTGTTGTGCTGTTAAAAAGCTACGTTGCCCCTGAGCGAGTTTTTCAGTCTGCTAGCCCAGTGCGTCCTCTCCTGAGCTCTGGCCTCATGCGGCCGCAGACAAATCTGCAGCTTTTCTCTTATCTTATATCTCCTTATGTTTCATGCTCACACAGTTTGTCAGGACTTTTCCATGTGACTTGTTTTTACTCTGTAACCTATGAAATAGGTAGCAAAGTTCAACACTTGAGATAAAAAATAAATAAAAAATCCTTCCGTAAAAGTGAAATACTAATTTTTTTCAGTAAAGAGAGTACATGTGATTTGTTACTTCCACCCATGGGTATAACAAACCTAAGCCAACACTATTAATGCCACTGTTAGGCTGAATGATGAGCAATAAATACATGATGAAGATAAGTAAAAGCAACACAAGATGGGGAAAATAATCCATTCAGTTGTTGAAGTGTTTACATATCCAGACGTTTAGAGTGCACTGCAATACTATAGGCTCAGTACACTCTGAACATCCTGCTGAAATACTGTGTATTCATCTGACTTTTATTCCAATTTCCACACAGGCCTCAGAGCTGTTGAGAGACACCGCCCTGGGTGCCAATATGAGGGTGCACCTGGTCCGCATGATCATCCTGTCAGAGCCAGAGGTAACTGGCTCCCTGTTATAAGTCCAATGAATCAACTTCATAACTGAACAGATTTCAGAAGTAGTAACTACATATAGCTCCAACATGTGTACCATTCATGTTATCCAGAGTGACATTAAGTGTGAGCAATAAACACCACCTTTTGTTATTGTGGCCACTCTTCTAGCCAGAGATCCAAATGTCTCCCGACATCACCTCCTCCCTCAGAAGTGTGTGTGACTGGGGCCGAAGGATTAACCCCTCAAACGATACAGACCCACTCCACGCTGATCTTCTGTTATACATTACACGGTGTGTTACATGTAGCTGGTTGCATTGCGGGTAGATTTTCTCTTGATAATTTATGAAACCATTCTTTACCATATGTCTACCATCACCAACAGGTACGACCTGGTGTTGCCTGATGGGAACAGTCTGGTCAGGGGTGTAGCGCAGCTGGGTGGTGCTTGCTCCAGTGAATGGAGCTGTGTGATCACAGAGGACACGGGCTTTGACCTGGGGATCACCATCACTCATGAGATTGGCCACAGGTAACGCAGAATCACACATAGGATCATCAAGGAATCTGCAGTATCTATAATATATATTTTAAAGTTACATCACAGCTAATAAACCTCATTAGGTGACACTTTCTTTTGAAGGTCTGTAATTTCAAAAAGTATTTCCAAGAATTTCCTCAAAAGAAGAATGTAACTTGGCATTAATTGTAAGGAAAGAGGGGACAGTATTCAATTGGTACGTTTTCAATTAATGTATTCAACATAATTGCTGCCTTAACTTGGTCAGTCTTCAAGTTTGTTTGGAAGCATACAATTAAAGACATGTGTCCAAGAATGGATATATGATAAATTCATGTTACTTTTTTTTAAGGTTTTGTTTTTCCTTCGAGGCCTTATAATTAGTATATTAGTTAATATAAGTGTGTTGTAATTTAGAAAATTAGAGACCCAAGATGTAATTGCATTGTGCAATTTAATGCAGCTTTGTTGAAAGAATTGCTAAGTGAATCCCTTTGAGCCCTCCACTGTAGATCAGTAACAGTACTGGACCCCGTTTGGCAGATGGTTTTAATATAGCAGATCCTGAGAGTCAAGATGAAGGTAACATGCATATACATGCATCCCAAACTGGACTGAGAACTGCATTCGGAATGTTTCGTGATAAAAGCATCACAATGGAGACGTTTAAAGGATTCCTACAATAAAGTAAATTCAACATATTCAATTGACTTTCATCCAGTTTTGGACTCTACCATGACGGAGTAGGAAACACCTGCAGCAGGAGTGGGTTCATAATGGCCTCTGATGGCGGCTACAACAGTGTGGATCTGACCTGGTCTTCCTGCAGCAGACAGGAGCTGCTCACATTCTTCAGGTGGGCCAACAAGTTCTGAGCAGCTGTGCTCATTCACCATGCAGACCTGGGACTCATTTGAATGTCATAGCTTAACATCAGGTTGTTTTAACTGATTGCATTGTCACATTTTCATAAAGTAATATTTGCTTTTGATTTAAAATTCATTAAAACTTTACTACATCTTAAGTATAGGAACTCTCAGTGCGATATATTGTGAGTCGTTTAGAAACAAACCTGCCAGAGTCTGGACATGATAATGAGATGTCACGTGTTCCCAGTGACGGTGAAGCTGAGTGTGTAAAGGACCTGCCAGCACTGGGAGGCTCCCTACAAGACTGGAAGCCTGGTCTATACTACGGAGTTGATGACCAGTGTCGTATAGCTTTTGGTAGCACTGCAAGAGCCTGTTCTTTCACCAATCCTGACCTGGTTAGTCACCTGTACTAGCAGCTTGATACCACCAGGTGGCATTCCACATCAAAAATACACCCATGTTAAGTCATTTTTGATCTTCTTTCATCAGCCAGCTTGTCGTGTCTTGTCCTGTCACATTAACCCCGATGATAACAGCTCCTGCAAACGCCTCCTGGTCCCACTGCTGGACGGGACAGAGTGTGCACCTAATCAGGTACTGCTCTGTTATTAGGGAGTCATTTTGGTGCAACCCTTCCCCCATTGAACCATCGAGTGTCCTTTAGTCAAAGTAGGCCCAAGCATGTTTGTTCATGAGGTGCATTCCTCTCCTCCAGTGGTGTCTGAAGGGGCGTTGCGTGTCCTTAGATGAGCTCAGCTCTTCTGTGGTGGTGCATGGCTCCTGGTCCAACTGGTCTGAGTTCTCCCCTTGCTCACGGACATGTGGTGGGGGAGTCACTCACCGCACACGGAAATGCAATAACCCAAGGTAACACATGTGATGCAAGCATCAGTCATAGTCAGAGCTGAAGATATTGATGTTTCAAAGTGAACAGCTTCTAGATGACTTTCTGAAAGTGTATAATGTCTAATTTTTCAGACCTGCTTTTGGTGGAAATGATTGTGAGGGATCGGATATTGAGGCTGGACTTTGTCACCAGCAAGTATGTTCTGACTATTTACATTGGGCCTCCATACAGTAGGTCAATACTATTGACTTAGTGGGTCACTGTACCCAGAATCCTCCCACTGTTTGTTGATCTTGTATTGGCAGTTTGCAGCCTACAAGTCTCCAGAAACATAAGTACTGATGGGACAACTTGGAGAATTAGATGGAAAGAAGTCGTTGAGCTTGGGTCAAAGCGAGCCACGAATACTTTCTTCGTGGTTTGGGGGTTGAGGAGGCAAACTGATACCAGGGCAGACAAAATGCTTTTCTTTGTCTTACCACACATGTTGTTGCAGGCATGTGAGCTCACCCAGCTGGATTTCATGGCAGAGCAGTGTTCCCAAACAGACCACCACCCCCTCTACCTGCTACCAAACACTGCCACCTTCTACACCTGGATCCCTGCTATAGGTTTTGCACAAGGTGGGCCGAAATATTATTCTTTCCCATATGTAAAGAAGCAAAACTTTAATGTCTAACGTTTGTTATTGTTTTGTTGTCTGTGAACACTCATTCTCATCATAACCAGGGGATGAGCAGTGCAGATATATGTGCCAGTCAAAAGGAGAAAACTTCATAGTAAGCCGTGGCTCTCAGTTTGTTGATGGGACTCGCTGTGAGACCGACAGCCCACCTCACTTTGGCTCCACAGCTGCTTGTCTTCGAGGGAAATGCCAGGTAAAGAAGACCGAGTAGATGACAAAGCAGATGCAATCGTACTCCTTCACACTCAGTCTAACAGCTTTTAAATGCACTGTTTGTCTCTGATCAGCTGTTTGGCTGTGATGGTGTGCTGCACTCTGGGAAAGTGAGGGATGTGTGCGGGGTGTGTGGTGGAGATGCATCCTCCTGCAGTTTGACCGCTGACTCCTACACTAGCGGTCAGGCCAGAGGTATAGCAAACAACAGTGTATAACTAATGAACACATTCACTGACAGAAAATTCATTTTGGTAATTGTTTACTCATTTAAGGAAAAACATTTTTCTTATTTCTGTCCTATTCAGAGTATACCCCATTCCTATCTCTGCCAGTGAATGCCACGCAGGTTTATATTGTCAACAGGGCACCTCTCTTCACTCACATGGGTGAGGTCATCACTTTACAAGCGATTTCTACAACAGAATTAACAGGTACTAATCTTGAGTTGTTTTTTGGCGTTTCTGTCCCCAGCGGTCATGGTTGGTGATCGGTACATTGTGTCCGGGACGGGCAACATGGCACTGACTACGACCCACCCCTCCCACTGGATGATAACCACCTAGAGTACCACCTCCACCTGACCCCTGACCTTTTGCCTGAGATGGAGGAGCTGCTGCTGCCGGGACCGCTGTCAGAAGAAATACACGTGCAGGTCAGGAGAGAAAAACATTCATTTTGAGAAATAATTAGATTAATTCAAGAAGTGAACTTTTGAGAACTGAAAACTTTAACTTTCGTAGGCTGCATCTTTTAGCCAACATAAGGAACAAATACTAAATAAAATGGGAAAAACTGTGTGATCAACATCTGAGTGTTTGTCTCTGAAGGTCTATCGCAAATATGGAAAAGAATACGGAGAGAAAACTAATCCAAACATTAGCTACCACTTCTATGTACCTATCAGAAACAGCGACTTGACAGACATCTCATCGGACGGAAAATGGGCTGTCTTCACAACACCCTGCTCTGTCTCCTGTGGATCCGGTAACTAACTGTTAATCACGAGTCATATTTAAAAACACCAAAAAGTAAGCCAGCATAATAATGTATTTGATGATAGATGTCATTAGAAATTCATAGGCTGATTGCACATTATAGTCTTCGCTCCCTTGTTCTAGGAGCCAATGGGTTTTACAAATGAGATGAGGCATTTGTATGATAATGTGCACCAAAATTGACCTTTTTGAGCAAGCTTTTATCTCATACTTACAGTGTTTGTCTATTATAAGGACAAGCAGTGTTCAATATGCCAAATGAATTTGTTATTGTTCTCTTTCGCACAAGTTTTCAGAGGCAAATACCATAGAATGTCAACTGAACTGATTAACTAATGGTTCCATACAATAGAACAAAAGCAAAAATATTTTAAAATGTTGGGTTTAAAAATCACCCCAAATCTCACTAAGTATTACTTTCTCTCTACACATTAACTTTCTGAACAGGTGTACAGAAGCAGGTTTATGTCTGTGTAGATGAAGACACCAATAACCATTTGGAGGAACACAATTGTGAAACACCTCCTCCCGCCCGTACTGCTTCAACACAACCTGTCAGCTGTCCCCCTGTCCCCCCAGGTTTGGTTCATACTCAATGCTGTTTTATTTCCTTCTGTGTGACACACACACACACACACACACACACACACACACGCTGAGCACAAATGGTTATACATTAATAATTGACTGTGTTACAGCTGGATACGGGGACATTTGGGTCTTGTAGTGCCTCCTGTGGGGAAAGGAGAGCGTGTGCGTCCTGTAAGATGTGTTCAAATACACGGAGCAGATGTGGTAAAGGTTTCAAATTCTGAATGCCCACCTTGACACGCCTCCAGATACAGTTGAAAATGTAACCTGCAACACTGCCCTGCGAGGTATGAAGCCTACACTGTAATGATCATTATTTTCATGGGTCAAATATTCAAAATCAAAGGAACTCTATTAATGTATCTTTCCAGATGGCGGAGCGTCGGAGCCAGGGGAGTGTTCGGCAGTGTGCGGGCCAGGAGAAGCTAACGCGACGTGTCATGTGTCCGGCCAGAAGATGTGTGAAGATGTTGAAGTGGATCAACGGGTTTGTTCTTTGAAGATCAAACCGACTGATTCTGTGCCCTGTGTTGTTGATGTTTGTCCCATTGGATGGCAATCTAAGGCAGAGGTAAAGTAAGGTTTCGGAAGGTTTCTCTCTTATTTGAAAAGGTGAAGGGTGTCTGAACATTGTCTTTCTTGACCAGGAAAAACCAAGTGCTAAAGTCGGTGTGTCGCCACGCTCTAAACAGGCTCCTGTGTATGTCTGGAGTCCTGTTATCAGCCAGTGCTCCAAGACCTGTGGCAATGGTAAGTGAAACATGTACTCACCTTCACTCAGGCTCATCAGATAAGGTCAACAAAGCTTGATGCTTCGTGTAGGAACCCTGCAGGTGTGGTTCTCCTGCGTGGACCACCAGACCAGACTCAGGGTGACGGACATCCACTGTGATGCTTCTACCAAACCTCCTCCTCAGTCTGAGACCTGCAACACATCTCCTTGCCCCCCCCTGTGAGACACTATACTTACACCTGACATTCACATGCAGTATATAATAGAATAATAATATAAAGAAGGGAATCTCATATTTGTCTTCAGTATGTAGTCTGATGTGTATCCATTTTAGAGAAAGAAATGATGTTGTTTAAAATTAGGACAGCGGCAAAGTATTTTTTCTAACAACCAGGTGGCGCTCTAAGCAAGGAGTCTGCAGTGTAACATGTGGAGGAGGGGTGGCCAACAGGGTGCTGTACTGTGCTGTGGAAACAGAAGTGGAGGAGGAGGTGGTGGAGGATTCAGAGTGCAGTGAGTTTCCCAAACCCACCAGCAGTGGTTTCATGTAACAACCACAGCTGCCCCAGCAAGGTGACTCACACATAAACGCACACGTCTATAATATTTTTTATTGCAAAGGTAAAATTATTAAAATACTGTAATTGGTCCAGGTGGAAGAAGTTCGGTGCATCGCCCTGCTCAGCGTCCTGTGACTTGGGTGTAGCTCAGAGGACTGTGTCTTGTGTCCAATTTGTTCTCGGCACTGAGAGTGCGGTGCCGGAGGAAAGCTGCTATGCAGCTGTGAAACCAGCCACCACAGTGCCCTGCCTGGTGCAGGTCTGCACCTTCAGATGGGAGGTGAAAGCATGGAGCCAGGTACACGGACCGGACTGTGACGACTAGATTAGAATCAAGGTTAAACAATCAGTTGATCAATCAACAAGGCAATTGACAGAAAATGAATGGGTAACGTTTTTGATGAATGTATTAATTTGTCAAGCAGAAATCAGAATCTATTTTGTATCGGCATTTTATACAGAATATGATTATCTTCCTATTAATCAACATTGAAAGGAATCACCAGTTGCAGCACTGCTTAATATAAAGAGTTAATAATAGAACATTCAAACAAAGCCAAATGAGTGTTACACACTTTCATTATTATGTAATTATGTGTTACTTATTACCATAGTCAATATTGAGACAGTCTTCTTTTAAAGGGCCATGCAAGACTTTTCAAATCAGTCTGCACTTAAACTGCATTACCATGCAATGATATTGTAACACCAAATGATTTTCATATTGTGTGGAAATAACTGAAAACGAATTGCTATCTGGAATTTTCAAAAACAATTTGAAAATGCAAAATATGAATAGCTGCCTATTATATAAATGCACTTGCAAACACAGGGATTTGGCTCTTTATGAGCAATTTCTTTCCCAGGACACAGAACTCTTCTTCTTGTTCCCAGTCATGTTCATGTGAATCAGGTTTATTGTGATATCTTGCTGATCCAGTGCTCAGTACCGTGTGGATATGGGATCCAGTCCAGAGCCGTGTCCTGCATGGGCCCCTCTAAGCCGGAGCCCCTCAGCCCTCTGTTTTGTATGCACATGCCTAAACCCATCACCATCCAGGGCTGCTATTTGGGCGGCTGCGTTCTGCCCACCTCAGAGGTCACCACTAAAGTTACGCCGCAGCACCCATTGGATCATCTTTCTCCAAGTCCAACAGAGCAAATACCCGTTCCACAGGCCACTCCAACAAGCACCCCAACAATCTAAACCCAGTTAGTACACATAAACTACCCCCATGCTCAGTGAGCGCTGCAGGCAGCCCTGCAGGAATATGATTTCAGTGTCTGCTTTTCACCAGGTGCATGTGGACAGCTACTCTTGGAGAAATCGGGCACGGTGGATTTGAAAGACGTGACTGGCCGCTGCCTGGTATCCATAGGTCGCCCCCTCGATGAGGTCATTCACATTAAAGTGGAATCTGGCTCTTTGAACTGCAGAAAAAGTATGTTTTATATAATATATAAAATGAGGATATTTGCTATGTCGTGGACTATTGCAGCTTAATAAAACACCCGTCACTCTATGTTTTTGCAGAAGAGTATGTCGCATTTGTTGACCGCATGGCATTGGTGATGAAGTCGCGAGCAGGTAGTGGGCTAGTGAACTGACAACCAGAACCAACGTCCTGCTGGTGCGCCAAAGAATGCTCACCCCCGGGAACGGAGTTGTGTTTACCTACAATTCACACAAAAAACTGAAGAAGAGCCACCACCAGGGTAAGAGGGCTTTGTGTTTCTTTGTTATCCAAATGGCCGACATGTACTTCATCTCCAAAGATCGGATGAGAGGAGGCTTTACTTGCTTTTTTGAATGGTTGCAGCTATAAGTCCATGAAGCCCAATGTTGCAACATAAAGGTTCAAAACTATAAGTAGACAGAGAGAGTACGCAATATTGTGAACACTTGCAGTGTAATGCAATCCAATACAAGAGCCTTGCAATAATTACAGTAAAGCCAAAATATCGTCATAACAATATATAATACAGCTGCAACAGTTTGTATTGTACTGTGCTTTTATTTGGTCCTCTCACTTCGTATATGAACTATGAATTGTTTTAGCACTTTTAACTGCTTAAGAAGAATGAGCATCTGACACAATCTCAACAAAAAGTTACATCTTTGAGCTTCTCAGATGTCATACTCATTGCCTGGCCATTTCATTGGATTGCATTTCACTTGACAGGCGTTCATACTATTGCGTTGAGATGAAACGTTTTATGGCTTCGCCCCACAGATTGTGACGTTCAGCTGTTTTCCCCCACTGGTGTCTTTGAGAATCCAACAACGTCCAACACTAACCACACCTGTCGAGTGCTCATCAACGCCCCACCCGCAGTCAAGATCAGAATCCAAGCGCTACACATAGGACCAGTATTCAACGCCACCAACTCCCAGTCGACATACATCATGGTGCGGACATCTTTTGTTTGCCATCGTTTCAAAATGGTTTGTTTTTATGTTATAGTGTAATAACTGCTGCATTACTTTTGCCTTGTGTTACTTACTCAGATCCGGGACATGGACGTCTTAAAAACCAATGTGTTTAAAGGCCGTCAGCTGTTTCAGTGGCACTCCTCTGGAAATATGGCTGAAATTGAATTTCATGGAGACTACCTGCATTCCAAAGGGAGCTTCAGAGCCGAATATTCCTTTTTTCGTCTTTGATAATAAATATTTTGAACAGATTTCCACATTTCTTTAGTTTACAATACTCACATGTTTTTGAACAAACATTAATATCTATTTCGTTAGTGGAAAGACTAAAAATCTTTAAGTCAAGCGAGGACAGTATTATTTTTGAAGACTGCACCAGGGACTTGTAAAGTATAAATAAAGAATAAATTATATTCTATTAAAATCAACAACTTATATTAATTAAAAATGTAGCTATAACACAATGTATTAAAATATAGAACTCCCATTATAAAGAATTGCTTCTCATCACAAAGGCAGTCACGCATTGCACTTCCCACAACCCTCTGATGACAGGTTCCCCCTCAGCCCCAGCACACCCATTACACTGTGCGTCTCTGTCAGCGTGGCATTCTGCCAGCGACTTCGCCGCACCGGTTCAGTTCCAGCTCCCGCGCAGCCCGCCAGGACAAAAGCACCATGCCAGCCTCCAGTGTGGGATCACTGCTCGGCCGTAGCTGTGTCTTCCAGGAGAGCTCTCATGTCCAACAGAGCATCCTCTACAGCCTGGGCAAACTTGGCCGCGTTCGTCTCGTCACAGCTGTTGAAGGCCGTGATGGCGATGTTGATGTGCTCATCCATGGGATTGTAACACACTCCATAGCCATCTGGCACCATTGGACCGAAGCACATCACACAGTCTGTCTTGGAGCCAACCTGGACACAGAGACGGGAAAGATGAGGGCAAGCAAACAAATTTTGACCACAAACAATTATTTGCTCAGTAATAATACTGTTGATTTTCTTGGGTACAGATGTACCTGGCTGGTGGAGAGATTATAATGCTGAGCCACGGCAAACGAGGTATCCATGAATATCTCAGGCATGGAGGTCAGCTCGTCAATACTCAGCATCTTCAGTCCAAGGAGGTGTCTGTCTATGGCTTGTCCATGAATTGCCTGAAATTAAGTTGAATGTCAATGTGTAGAGATTTCATTAATCGAATGGTGGAATAAAAAAAACTTTGACACTTTTATGTCGATAAACTCCAACTCTCACGTTGTACATGTTCTCCTTGTGTGTCCCAACGGCCGCTTGCAGCAGCGCCAGCCTCTCTGCGTTCTGTTGACAGTATTTTCTGTTCAGTCAACCGGCTTTTTATTGAATACATTTATTATGAATTCTGGTGTTTTAACAGTACCTGTTTCGCTGGGTCTTGCATTGCCTGGACAAATTTAACCGAGTCTGTAGTAGTTGCACGAATTGTATCTGTTCGCCCATATTTAAACATTCGTAACGATGCGCTCTCATAGGTAGAGCAGCAAATATTATACATCCTAGGATAAAAGAAACAAGACTCTGAATATAGGATGTAATACAGTTAAAGGCGACATATCATGCTTCAGGTTTCAGGTTCATACCTATATCTGGTGTTTCTACTAGAACATGATGATATGCTTTAATGGTCAAAAAGTACATTATTTGTCTCATACTGCTTGACTGAATATACATGTATTCTATTTTAGCGCCTGTCTTATTAATTGAACCCCTATAGCACTGAAAGCACACTTTTTCATATGTCCATGTCCAGCATCATTTGAAAAATGATTCAGCAACTATGAAAAGTGATTTCTTACCTGAAGTAGGCCAGTTGAAGAGCCATTTGCACAAAGGCATCTGGACTCAGCTTGTGTTGTTTGGGGGTTTTTCTTCCAAAATTAGAAAACATAAGCACCTTGACATCTAAGTCGTGAACCATCCTGAGGAAACAAAGAAAAGAGTGAGTTAAACTAAATGACTGACACGGATGATGAGACAATCATAATGATCAGAACTGCACTTTACATACATGTTCATATTTTGTTTGGCTTTCTCAATGTCTCTCTTGACCTCAGGTGTGATGTTAAAACGCAGTTTCATAGGCATGGGCAGGGGAACCATGGGAGTGCGAACTATTTCAGTTCTCGACCTATTGAGAATACACAAAACATTTAGTCCATTTTTGTTTAAAAACGGCGAACACTCATCCATGAATTGAAAGAAACTTACATGTATCTAACAACGAAATCAATGAGAAACACAATGGGTGGGCCCTCAGCAGGTGCATGTTCATACACTAGTCCACTTGTGCCGTCTTCACCAACAATGAACTGAGGAGGATTGACAAGCACATTCAAATGCTCAACCCTTACCACAGTGCAGGTGATCATTTTGAATGTAAAGTCATTTGTCTCACACTCACCTGTAAAGTCTTGTCGAACCAGCGGTTGCCGCTGTTCCAGCGAGCTCCTCCTCCATGCAGCATCTGGGCGGCCACACGGCTGCGATACAGCTCGTCTGACACCCGCGGCATCGGAGCATCCAGACAAACTGTGAAGATGCTTTTCTGGATGGCACGGACTGACTCCTTATTTGTTTTATCTGAGGAGGAGGAGAACAACCGCGTGTAAGATAAACATTTTCCCCAAATACTCACCGAGATTCTACGACTTGATTTATTCTAAATAAGATAATAGATCTATCAAAACACAGCGTTTCGACACAGGTTCTTGGAAGTTTGGGTTTCCGCTCTGCTCACCCTTAATCAGATTGTTATAGGCTTTTCCCCAGGTGTTGCGGTGCTGTGATGTGAGGATGCCAATAGGCTCCTTGTTGGTCTGCAAAGAGGAGTTCCAGATCTTCTCCAACTGCATGTAAATCTGGTCTACGGTCAGCGAGGCGCCATCGCTGTGGTACACATCCAAGACAAAGAACTGGGGGGGAAAGACCGGGTCAAGGTAATTCAGCCATAGATCCAGTATATATTTAGCCACTGGACCAGTGATGAGGATACTACAACATGTGTTACAAGATGGAGAAGAACAGCAGTGCCATCTAGAGTACCTGAAAGTTGTGGACCACAGTGATATGAGTGAGAGGTGTTTTCCCAGTGGTGTGATTAACAACAGTGTCTCTCTTTGGACCAGGGATACGACAGGAGGACAGGATCTGGTAATACTGGTCCATACACAGCGGCTTCCCACTCAGGTACTCGACAGGCAGGGTATCACTGTGACACAGCACCTCATATTATACATCTGCAGTTTTGTAAATCAACTGAAAGTAATGGGGATTTCAGGCAAACTCACGTGTCAATCATTTGTTTGAACTCCAAAACCGCTGCAATCAGCTTGGCAGCAAACCTGCACAGAAGATGTCATTGTGTTGTTAACAAACATGTGGTGATTCTGAACAACAATTATCAGTCGTCAGCTCTGAATGGAGAAATTCACAAGTAATCTCATATGACCTACTAGTGTCACTGGCTGACCAATTGTGAGCCTACTGTACCTGTCTCCTCTTAAACTCTGCCATTAGCTTCCCTGAAGTATTTATTTTCGGGCCACCATGTCCATTGCATATCCCATAGGTCACAGTATTCAAAAACAGCTGAGCAATGCTATGAGTGGCTAAAGAGCTTTAAATAGCCAGCATGTGGACGCAGCCCTGCGCGAAGGTCGGCTTGAAACTCCAGTTTCATATGAGCTTGTTTACACTGTATTTCAACACACGGTAAATCAATTTCGGTAACAACTTTATTAGTGTGCTTAGAATTGGACAATTTGATTTGTTTAATGAGACAAACAGTGTAGTCACTGTGGTGTTACAGTGGATCCTTGTTTCTCACCTCATCTGTCCTTGTCGATCGTGGAAGCGCATGCGAGGCAGGACAACCCCAGGGCTGGTGTAGACCGCCACCGGCATACGGCAGTCTAGATAGGCTGACTGCATCCACCATTCTGACAACTAAAAAAGCAGTAGACAGAAAGCAGGATATCAAATGCTTTTCTATAGTTCTCCATTAAAAAGGAAGGCCTACAAACAAAAAGATGTCTTGTAAACCAAAATATTCAGCTAAATACACCCGGATATGTACCCAGTTGTCTGTCTTGTTTGCCCGTCGCTCCAGGGCTTTCTGCAGCCTTTCCCCAACACCACCCGTGAGGAACTCCTTCACCAGCTCCCGGGTGTATTCCAGCTCCTCCTCGCTGACGATGGGCTCCAGAGCAGCCAGGTATCGTTCACATGTCTGCTTCAAGGGCGGCACAGGCAGCTTAGGTAAACCCTCCTGGTGCATCATGGACCTCTCTGGGATCTGTGTTACTGGTCTGACCAGGTGACATGTCTTCACCATGCCAGGCCGCAGCTGGAATACACGATCTTAATGAGCACAAACTCTCCTTTTCCATTATTGTCACAAAT
Source organism: Cyclopterus lumpus (assembly GCF_009769545.1). Lineage (NCBI taxonomy): Eukaryota > Metazoa > Chordata > Actinopteri > Perciformes > Cyclopteridae > Cyclopterus > Cyclopterus lumpus. Next base: position 11,189,609 of record NC_046974.1, on the reverse strand, counting down.
GCTCTTTGTTCAAATATTTTTGACTGACCACTTGGCCACACTGTAGACTTGCTGCCCTGATATGAAAGTCAAAGTTTGTAGTGATAACCTCTCTAGTTGAACCATAACATGAATCGGCGTTGACTGATGGTGCCTCACAAATCAATGTGTCAACATGCTGTGAACTATTAGATGCATGCGATCAAAGCCTCGAAAAGTAAACGACTCAATGGTTTTTAAGTTAGAAGAGGATTAAGTGTAGTGAACAACTTTTCTAATTATTTTTTTAAAAAGGCATATACTTTACAGTGAGGTGATTTAAACTGTGAAACCGGACACCAAAACAACCCTAAAACAGCCAAACTATTTCTTTGGACACCGGGGTGTCACCTCGAAAAAGGTTATAAATAGAGGATTGACACAGTTGAACCTTTGAAATGGTAGCTCAAACTAAACACACACGAGAGCGAGATGTATCAGCCTATCTGTGCCCACATGGTGGTTACCAATAGGCATCTGCTATATTCATGATAAGATTCCGATCAGATGTATACATGGGTGTTTATAAACTAACAGTGGTAATACGAAGGCATTCGGAAATAATGTTATAAATCATTCAGATTAATGGACATCGTTTTAATTTGTGTCAAATCTCTGGGCATACAACGACGAACTTCCGGTAGACGCTTTCAAAATAAAACCGCTGTGAATACCATGCTTTGCAGCGTTGTTGTGTTTTAACACTTCATGCCAACAAAGGATATAAATAGATGGATATAAACACTGAAGCGGACTCTGTCGCAAATAAAACGATGTCTGCTACGCCACAAGTCAAGGCACCGTTATGCTAACGGCTAAAGTTAGGCTAGGTAGGCCAACGTTACGCATCACGCTCACGTCTAAATGACACTTTAAATTAACACTATTCCGCAACAAGTGTCATACCAGAGAAAATGGGCAGTGAACGTTCGTGAAACGCGAGTTATATTTTAACTTATACTGTCATATTGTTGCTGTCCTGGACAGCGCTCCACCCACCGTCACTCAGGCTGATGCCGTAAAACCAAACGGAACGTCGCTGCGTTTGTTGATACGCAGTTTAAATGCGTGTAGGCTGCAAAGCAATAGACTCACCGCGGCCTTGACAAAAATACCCAACATCTTGTCAAACAGAAGCGGTAAAGTGTCTGTCTGTCCCGGGAATATAGCTGGGAGACCCTCGGGCAGTCATGTCTCAAGGACAAGCTCGCTGTGTATTCAGAGATCCGCCCCCCTCGGACCCACCGAGCAAAGACAACAGAGAGCTCTCCACTAAAAGTCCTGTTTTTTTTTTTTTTTCCAAGTGCAGTTAGGTACGTGCGTTCCTGCCATTTCAAAAATAGTGTACACAAAAAAATCAGCAATAATAAGATGCCTTATTTCATCATTGTGTTTATTTTAGCAGGGGAGGAAAACAGTCCTACTCCATAAGTACCCTTCATATTTATCTTCTAGTTGTAGTCAATGCATTGTCATACATGACAGATAGCTTGTATGATAACACGCACGACTGATAAAATGATAGCAATGGAGAAAAAAATACAAGGTCATTTTAACCCTCAGCCTCAGATGTATATCTATCATACACCCACTCGTGTTCACACACAACACATGCAGTGATATATTTCATCATGAGTCGAAGTCGCGACTTAAAGCCAATACATCAGTGTGTGTGTGTGTGTGTGTTTTTAAATGATGTTGGTTTTATTGATTAATAAAAGCAGTCCCTGAAATAAATAATACATTTACAGAATGACATTCTGCGTTGAGATGGTGCACGAGGCTGCACAGATCTTTACTGGCCACGTGATGGAGCTCGTCCAACGTCTTTCCAGAGAAACAGCGTTAACTCGTGTCTTCAGGAAATAGGCTAGAAACAAACTTCAGCACCCCAAATGAATCACCAAAAAATAAGGTTTAAATGAAAGGTACAATTCATTTATACCGTGTGAACAAATGATATCAATTGGCACGAGAAATGTTACAAACATTAACACGATTGCTCTATAAAATCACATTTCAACAACATGTTTCAATAACAGAGGAGGGAACTGCAGTCGTGTCATGGTTTATTTGAAAGCAATAACATAAAACAATACAAAGAAAAACAATCATACAAATCAAAATGCTTCAATTGCTCTGGTCCATCCACTGCCTGCTAACAGTGTATGTTTTAAACAAATTGTTTGAGCGGCGAATATTTGCTCAAGGTCCGTCTGCTGCCAACTCACAAACTCAGATAGTCCACCTGAACCCAACACTGAGATCAGGTTGGAGATGTTTGTGCTGTCCAACTGGTCCGAGTCTGAATGTAAATCATCCTCAGTCCTCATCCTTTTACATGGCATTGGCCCAAAGTCTGACAAATAAAACTCTGGATCAACAATATGATAACTTGTGTCCATCTTTCGCTTCTTAGTGTAGCACTGCGCGCCCTGCGGCTGTTTAGGCTGCGCGCAACAGTCTGAGTGGAAGTATCCATTCGTGACAGTAGTCACCACATGCGTGTCCAAGTCCAGGACAGTCTTTTGGTTGGCTTGTAGGTTTGGGATAGGTAACTCCCAGGAGGATTTGTCTGCACAACTCCAACAGGCTTCGGGAACCATGAGGTCGGAGTCACTTGGTGAAAGCATTGCGCAGGCAGATGCGTCTTGGTGCGCCACTTCGGTGGGCTGGCCGTTGGGCTGGTGCGCTCCGCAGTGCCAAGTGTCCGACTCAGCCCCAGTAAAGTTGCAGTAGAAGTCATCGGACAACTCCGTTAAGCTCCCATTCAATTCAAAATATTCTTGCCTTTCACGGACTGCCGCTACATCCTCATATTGATGCGTCCTTTGCGTTTGCGGCAAGTTTTTGCTCATATAAAACTGCCTGGCGTTTCTCAGTACGTATGTTACCAGTAAGTTCTTGTGGAGCTTGATGCCTCCTCTCTGCGTCCTGGAGCTTTGGATTTTTCTCAAAGAAATGGAGATCAGATTCTGTGCTTCAAATGCACACTCCATCCTCAACCGGGCCACCCGTTCTTTCCTCTCAGCCTCTCAAACCGGTTGTTTCTTCACTGAAGAAATATGTCTTTAGTTGAGATTCCTACTTGATTCGTGTAGACTGTGTCCATAGCGCTCCATGTCTTCCCAGTAAGGGCATGGATTTGCAACTCTCATCTTTCCTTGCCACGCCCTCACATAGCCGTTGTCCAATGAGAGGGAGGCGGTGCTTCTGTTATACGCAAATATCACTACAAGCCTCAATCAGAATGCACGTAGGAGCGGACATGCTGCATTTCACTAAATGTGTTCTGGGCTTTTTAAATCACAGTGCAGACAGAAATCACCACAATTATTCTCCATGTAGAAAAGAGAAGAGTGGAATACAATAGAAAAAGAGGAGTGGGACAGAATAGATAGAACGTAGTTAGTAATTGCAGTATAATATAATAGAGGGTAATATAATAGATTAGAAAATAATGTGGTAAATAACTAACTGAACACAATAGAACATATGAGAGAGTAACAGAACAAATGCGATCAGAATATAGCATAATAAAGTGTTTTAGAGTAGACTGGAATAAAAAAATAGACACAGAGGAGTCATGTAGAAGATATAGTTAATAGAATGGAATAGAGTAGAGTGTGAAAGCAAATAAATAGAACACAACAGTTAGTAGTTGCAATGGAAGCCCCAAGCCATTTTCTAGGTTTCTGCTCGAAATAACATACCCAAACTAAAAAGGGTGTAGCTCTGCAACCACAAAGGCTATTTGAATAATGTTGGTGTTATAATAAAGGCAACACATGTGGGCTTCTGTTAAGATGTGTACATATTAGTATATATGTTACTGGTTAAGAGTAAATAAAGATGAAAGACAGCAAAAGTTGAATTTCCAGGTTCGCCTAGAAAAAAAAGCACTTTCAGGATGATTATCTCTTTGAAAGATGCACAGAAACAGAAAAGCACATCAGAGATCATAGCACAACATGTGATCAGTCTCTCTGCAAGGTTTGACTTTGAAAAAGTAAAGCAGAACCAAGTTAGAGAGGTTTTAATACAGATAAATTAGGCGAAATGGGCATTTGGGCAATTTGAATTTTCTCATGTACCAAACCATATATTTCACTTTTATAGTGTTGAATACATCCAAATATAGCAGTCTTTGTTGGTTAGAAGAAGAAAAATGATTTTTTCCCAAAAAAAAGCCAAAAATAAGCAACATTTGTGACTGTAAGCACTAAATCGATTCATGTTGCTGTGTTCTTTGGCTCATATCTCAGAGATGCTTTGGTGCAGAAGGATTTTGAAAAGACATTTAGAATCTGTGTGGAGTCCTCTTGCTTTCTGGCTTTTTCTGATAGCACCGAACTACGGGTTGCTAGTTCCGGAAACATGCTGAGTGGGCTGACTCCTGACAAAATGATGATTAGGATATTTTCATAATTCTTTCAGTTGGTGTTTTAGTTGTGTGGAAATGGCTTACTGAGTCTTGTAGCCCAAGTTCTCTTGTTTAATTTGATGTACAACATCAATATATTTGCTCATGTTTATTGTAAGATTTTACACAGTCTAACTATGATGTGTAAATAGGCACCCAATTGGGCGCCATGGGGCTTAAAAGGTTAATAGAGAAGAGAGTGACAGAATATAATAAAATAGCATTGGGAGTAACAGAATATAGAGAAGAACATGCTAGAGTAATATAATGGACAGAAGAAAACATATACAAGGGTGTATTGGCATAGAGTAAAATAATATATACGCAAATATTAGAATACAACCTACAGTAGTAGGAGGAACAAGAGTAGATTAGAGTAGACAATAGTATACTTACAAAAGCACAGAAGGTCCTTAAGAGTAATAGAATAGAATAGCACATAACAGAGAATAATTGAAAGGAATAGAATAAAGTAGATGTATAGAATAGAACATAATAGAAAGTAATAGAAACAAACAGGATATGTGTGTGTTTTTTCTGTCCTTGTCTGATTGTTCGTATAGTTGGTTGTTGTTGTTTTTGTTTTTTTTGTCTAGTAATGTGAGGTAAAAATTTAAAAATAAAATGATTGAAAGAAACACACAAACAGGATAGAGAGTAATAAAATATAATAGAATAGAGGAGAGAGTAATAAAACACAATATTTTAGTAAGTAATAGAATACAGTAGAGAATGACATAATAGAAAATAACTAGCAAAGAGGATATAACTGAGGATACAGGATATCAATTTAATAGAATAGAAAACAACAGTAGTACCAACATAGAGAGTGATAGCATACATAGCATATAAAGATCATTTAGTAAATATAACTCATATAGCAGAATAGAACATACAGAGTAATATAATGGAATTGACTTGAATAAAGACTAGTAGAGGGTTGTAGAATAAACTAGACCATAGACCAAAACAACAATATTAGAGATAGAGTTGATTGGAGTATAACAAAACGGATCGAAATGTGCGAAATATAATATAGTAGAATATATCAGTTAGTAATTAGAATATAAACAAAGAGAGTAGAGAGAGATAGCAGATATATAATAGTAATATAATAGAAGATAATATAATCGGCAATATAATAGAACATATTAGTATAATTGGATAGAGAGCAATATAATAGAACATACTAGAGAGGGACAGGCTAGAATGGAATATATAACTGACTGTAACATAATAGAACACATAAGAGAGTAATAGAACTCACAATAAAAGAGAGTAAAGCCTACAATAGTAGAGAATAATAGAATAAGAATAGATCTGAGAAGAATATAGGAGTAAAGACAATAGAATAGAATAAAATATAGTGACAGAATATAATCTAATATGTTTTAGCTTAATCGGATAGAAAATAATATAATATCATAATCATAAAACACCAGAGAGTAATCAAGTAAAATTAAACTAAATACATAATAGAACATATTAGATAATAATACAATGCATATAATATAGAGTATTAGATTTGATATAATTAATAGAATGTAACAGATAGGGAGTAATAGAATAGAATAGAATAGAATAGAATAGAGTATAAGTCATATAATAGAGTTGTGAGTAATAGAAAAGAGTATAAGTAATAGAATATAGTTGGGAGTAATAGAATAGAGTATACGTAATAGAATAGAGTTGGCAGTAATAGAATAGAATAGGAAGCAATATAATAGAGTGAAGAGTAATATAACAGAGTAGCAAGTTATATAATATAATATATAATATAAAGTATGAGGATAGAATATAGTAGTTAGTAATAACAATATAATAGAATATAGAGAGTTATAGAATAGAATAGAATATCCCTGGGGGTTATACAATATAATAGAACAGAATAGAGAGAAATAGATTGGAAACAAAGTACAGAGTGATGCAAAATAGAATAGCGTCGAGAACAATACAACAGAGTGCATCAAGAGTGATAGCATAGAACAGAGTTGAATAGAATAGTAAAGAGTAACCAATAGAGCAGAATAGAACATACCGCATTACAGATAATAAAGAATTGTAATAGAGTAGATTGGAATATACAACAAGTAATGGAATAGACTAACAGAGAGTAATAAAATAGCATAGAATATTAAACTTATTAATATACTTATTTTTGAAGAAGTAAATGTAATTCAAATAAGCTTCTCAGAGACATGAATGAAAAGAAAGGCCAAATCAAATAGGTCACCGGCATACTCTAAAACTAGAAGGATACAAATGTATAAAGAACGGAGAATCAAGAAACCACCAGAAAGGCAAACTGAAGATGGTAGGTTTGGATTGCACACTAAGAAGCACACTGTAAACCCTAACCCCAAAATAGAACAGAAAGAAGAGAACTCTGGAGAAAACAATATTCACTTCTACACAATACTATACAATTATGTACAATATCCTATACTATACTATACTGTACTGTCCTGTACTGTACTATACCCGTTTATAAAACAAATATTTTCTCAAAAGCCAAATCACATGTACTCATATGTACATTATACATATGTTTAATTCACACACACAGAGTTGATTATGATTGTACTGTTTGGACGTGAAAATGATGTCATTACTGCCTCTGATAATATAAATATTGTCACTGCTCTCACATGTGTGGAGTAAAAGCTCTTTGTAGAGAGATTATCTGTCATCCGTGCTCCACATCTGTTTATGTGTACACATACAGATGGCTGACATCATCCTGAACACCTGGATGTGACTTTGATTTCCTGCCAAATACGTGAATCAGGAGGACAGTCACTATTACGGTTATCATGCTCTGGTAATGGTGTAAATTGGAGTCTGACATGTGTGCTCTCTCTGGGATAGTGTAAATGGCAGAGAGCAGATTGATATCACATTTTATGGCACAGCGTGACATGTTACGACATAGCATTGCATTTAATGGTAGGCCTATGGTTGAGCAATTTGTAGTACAGTAAATACTGGATATATTTCTTTAGTACCATTTTAAAGGAGCTATATTTAACATTCAGAGCATTATCGTAGCAGCAAACAGCTATTTGCAATGTAAATAAGATACAGCAGAGTAACGTTTACCTGAGCAGAGAACGAAGTCGCTCTCCCTATGTGTGCGTTATAATCACAGCTTTGCTGACATAGTCGGGCCGTCAGCGCGTGCTTTTAGTGCATGTTCGTGCATGTGAGCAGGCCTCACTGGTTAGCTCACTGCCGCCACTCGTCACTGCTCTCATTCAGAGGTTACGGCTGATAACACCGTCCCAGCTGACAGTGTTGTTGTGGAAGTGTAGGGCCCAGCCTCAGGTTCCCCCTCAGGTAATTACTCCGTCAGTACTTTCATTGTAGTTTGCACTGTTAGCGCCGTTGGCGCCGCTAGAACCGTTAGCGCCGCTAGTTGTGAGGAGCTGGCCATTATGAGTGCCGTTGAGAGGTAATCAAAATGTTCCCAATCTCGGATCTTACACCTTTGATTGCAATATTTGAATACTCCTATCCCTATCTAAGTCACCCTGGAACAGATATTCTGGATGATTAGCACTGTTTGACCGATTATATTGTGTAGTAAAGTAGAGCATAGTATAGGAAAGTATAGGGTATTTGGGGGAAAATATATCATGGTCTTGCTCTGTTTTTTGTGTGTTTTTTTATGATCCCAAGCACATTTGTAATGATTAAATACATATATAAAATACTAAGGTGGGGACAAGAACCTTGAGAGCAAAAATAATGCACATCCCCTTGATAGACGTTTTGTGTATCATGTTCTGGATTAAGTGTTGCATTATGGGTGGCTAAATGGTAAAGCCACTGAAATGCAAGTGTGACAAAAAGAAGGTAGGTGCCAAAATGTCACACTGAAAAAAAAAACATAACCATGACAAACATGTTATTGAGCATCACATGAGAGAAACCAGGGACAGAGGGAAAGGTCAGACCTAATGTCAAATGGACCAAGTTTCACTTTTGAAGACACTGCTGTAATTACTTGCACACACTCCTGTTGACTTAAGTCCAAGCTCATAAGAGAGAAGTCTTTGCTGGTTGAATGTAAAAACCCATTCAGTAATAATGAAAAGAATAAGGGTATTAATATGACTGAACATAATATGCATTAACTAAAACATGTTTTTTAAACAGACAATTCACAAACCTATAAATAAGAAGAAGAAAATGACAACAATAATATAATAAGAAACTGAAGTATGATTCCTAATCTCTAAAACAAATATAGGCATGGTGAAATCTTAAATGAAGGAAGATGCTAGTAAATGTAATCATATCATGTAGTACTGTGTATGGGTGGTATCGTACACCGTGTCTACAGTCTGTTGGGATGAGGTAAGTGTCAAGTTGAATGTCCTGAATACGATTTAGATGTTACCTGAGGGAGATTAAACATATGATGTTCTTTATTTTAACAGTGGTTTGTTCTTATTTATTTATTTTCTCTCTGTACTGCTGCCTTCCAATCCCATTACCACATGCACCAAACCTGAAACTGAAAGTAAGACTTTGATTTAAACTTCCTGATAAGAGAGAAGAGCAAAGAAAGTACTCTCAATTAAAATACAATTCAGATAGTATAGTTATACAAGGAACTTCCACAAAACTAACTTTTGCATAATGATTATATTCAATTTAATTTCTAAAACACCTTTAATAAAACATTGTTCAATGTAGCATCACCGCTAATGACACCCTAATAACATACCAGAGTTGAGTTGACAGACAAACAAATCAAGTATAATTCTCACCAAAAACGGAGAGTAAGGTAGGCTTTCCATCGATATGACAATGAGCTGTTTTTTCTATTTTCGCAGTACAATTTTGCTCAATAAAGGAAACAAATTAATATTTTGTAACTTCTTTTTTTACCACACATGAACCACACATTCAACTGACAAAGAGAAAGCCTCTTATCATTTTGAATAATTTGTAGGCTTATATGAGCCTTTGTTAGGACAACAAACTGTACCAGCATTGGTCTCTCACTTGATACAGAGTTTTGTGAAGACAGGAAAAATACCATTGTGACTTTGAAATGAACATCTGATAAACAATTTGTTATGAGCTGAAACAAACAACAATAATAATGATGAATGATACTAATTTGATCGAAAACATTTTGATATTCTCATATAAAAACAATTAACACGTTAGTTATGTTTCTTCATTAGTATTCAACCTAAATTGACATAGCAAAGTTACTTCATACTACTTGTGTTAATAAAAGATTTTAAGTGTATCTGCCAGAAATCAGCTCTGCTTATAACAAACTCCTTCCTAACTCCAAACATTGTAAACATTGTTCTTCCAGCACTCTTCTTGTCAACAAATCTATAGTTCTGGAGTTGCTGGTTGAGTCCAAACAGAAAAGAATCACCTGCTAAACAAAGAGAATTGAGCCTTTCCATAGTGCGTCCTCTTAAACACAGAGCTGAGATAGGCAGCTCTGTAGAAGATGCACACAATTACTTCAGAGGCGGGGTGCTTTATTTACATATGCAATATGCATAAGCAAGGTTACTGTGAGGGTGAAATAACCGCGAGATAGAAGGAGAGAAAGAAGGAGGGGGTTTGTATGAGTGTGTGATGTGTGTGTGTACGTGTTTGTGTGTGTGGTGGTGATGGAGAGAGGGTGTGGGGCGGGGGGGGAAAGCAGAAAATTGGTGTTATCAATATTTAACCAACCCTTCCAGCATATTTATGGCAGACAATAGAGCAGACCTGCAACTGTCTCATGTGAGTGGAAGAGTATTTATTACAGACTGAAATAGAGGCTGTAAATAGGATGTTCATTGATATATCCCCACCACACTTGAAGGGAATAAGTGAAGAGGCCACCCCTTGGTACACCACTCTGACAGTTGATGCTTACCAAAATAAACTATTAACTTATCTAGTAATTGCACGTCACAGCCCCTGAGTGCATCACACATATGCATTAGGGGGGTATTTCGACATATGGCAAGCAGATGTGTGTAATTCAATCAGTAAAGAAAAAAGAAGAAAAAAAGAACCGAAAAAGCTATGAAAAAAAGGAGAAGAAATAAAATGTCTGGAGCTTTTATTCACAGACCGATGGCCTCTCTGAAAATGTTTCCATGTGTTGTGTCTGAGCACATTGAGAGCAAAGAAGGAAAACATTCTCTCCTCCAAACCACATGCAACAGATTCTTTCTGAAGCCAAATAAATCAATCCTGTGCTTCAGATCATGTGACACTTTTTGTGCTTTGTGTTATTCCCAACATATCCTGTTTCACCAACCCCCCCCCCCCCCCCCCCCCCCCCTCCTTCCAACGCTCTTACACATGCACGCACTAACACTGCATACACACACACACACACACACACACACACACACGTATACTATACACATGCACATTCAGAGTTTCCATTTCCTGTGCGTAAGATCACCTGTACAGACAGAATGGCGGGCTTCAATGCAACATGCTCAGGCAGGAAAACAGGAAAGGGAGTTCAAGGGTGTCCAACATGAAATACTCACAGTTAGGGAAAACCCAGAGTGCACGGCAGCACTTCAGTTTCTGAAGAAAGTAATAAAGTTTCACAAGTGCACTTTTGTTTTAGTTTTTTGCTTTAGCACTGCCATCATGTGCTTTACTTTTGCTTGTGCAAAATTGTTCTAGAAGTGCCTAACAACTGCCTGTTGGAGGACAATTCATACATTCCAGTGCATGTTAATGGGATCATGCAGCGTACATACAGTCGGCCTACGGTATACTTTTGGAACAAATACATTGCCTTTTTAAAAGAATAGTTCAACAGTTTGGGAAACAATTTTCATTGCTTTCTTGTCAAAAGATAAATGAGAAGATCTATACCACTCTAAAGTCTTCATGATGAATATGTTGCTGTACCAACAGCCAGTTAGCTTAGCTTAGCATAAAGACCAGAAACAAGGCTAATTGAAAGAGTGGCTGTGTCCAAAGCTAAAACAAGACCAAGGGTTTACAGCTGCACCAGTGGTTCTGTGCAGTCAATGCTATTGTGCTTTTGTTTGCATGCTAAAATGCTAACAATGACAATGTTAACATGCTTATGTTTCGCAAGTAGCCTATAAGGTTTAGAGGTGCACCATATTAGTTTAGCATGCCCGCATGCTAATGTTTTCTATTGAAAACAGGGGAATATGTTGTTTGCTGTGATCAGATCAATACCATTCTCATCTCAAATCTCATCTGGTAAATATGACACTGGAGCCAGCTGCCAGTTAGCTTAGCTTAGCTTAGCACACAGAGTGGAAACCTTCTGTCCAAAGGTAACAACATGCAAGCGACTCCCAGCACCTCTAAATCTCCTTTATCTGGTTTGTTTACTCAATATAAATAAACAACAAACAAGCACATTGCAGCACATATTTAACTTTTCCTTGAAGCACATTTGATTTTTTTTACATACTCTATCGTCTATCCCCCATTTTTTTTAGCATGTACTATTGTTACTTTGTAGTTCTTGCTATATGTGTCATGCCATACTGATCAATCGCCCCTGTACTCAGTGGGGTAACGCAGTGTTCCCCTGTGCATCTGACAGCTACCCCTAGCCCATTTACTGTCAAATGGGCTCCGCTCTCTTTGCCTGAGCTCAGATGCAGATTTATGCCAGAGCATTGCTGGTTCTTGCATATTAGATGAAAGCCTTGTTTGCATATACCCGCTCTCCCTCCTCCCCCCACCCCCCCGCCCCTCCCCATCTTTCTCTCTCTTCCTTTTTTCTGAGGCGTCACTTTAATATGTATGCAAATGGGCTGCGCTCCACGGGCAGATATGTGTGGAGTCCTGTCCTGCAGTCAGGAGGTGTAGGAGAGATTGTGTTTGTATTTATGAGGCATGGGCCTTGCCGCTCTTGGGAGAGAAAACGCTGTGAGTAGTGTGGTGGAGGCTCTGCAGTGCAGGCAGAATGCAGATATGCCAATAACAGAGGTCATGGTTGTCACTAATGATAAGAGGAGACAATTAGACAATAGCATAGCTGTAATGTAACTCCCCCTTACACCCTCTTATACACACACACACACACACACACACACTCACAAACAAACACACAAGCCTCTTGCATCCCTGCTCTGGCATGAAGCGAGCTAACAGACTGAGGAGGAGACGCTTCTTCTGGAATGTTTTTTATACTGCAGCAGCTCTTCTCTTCAGCTCTCCTCAACCTGGATATGGGTGATTGGTGTGGGTAAAAGACCAATCTATCGATCCCAGGCATCCCTCAGGGGCGGGAGGATCACTGTCAGGGGCTGAGGCAGCGGAGACAAGGTCAGGTCACCTATGAGAGAGGCACCTTTAACCCATTTCATCAGACTGATACTTCCCAGACAGGCCTCAAAAGCCTGTGATCAATAATGTCTCGGTAACAGTAGAAACTGAAATAAATCAACGATACAACGGCTCCTACTTCTGTAGCTTGCATCATCTTTATCTTTGCATTAAACAAAATCCTGTTACATGTATGTATTACAGAATCATAGGAAATATCTAGTCTTACCTCATTTCAGTGTGTATTGTAAAAGTATAGAAGAAAAACTCAATGAAAATAACAATGAATGTCTGGTATTATGTTGAAGACATAATAATATCTTGGCTTGGTGCCAATCAATGATCTACTTAGGCAACACACACACGCAGGAATACAGGCACACACACACACACACACACAGAGAGAACTGTGTGCAAATCAAATGTCTGTTTCCTTTCTCCCTCTATGTCTCTCTCTCTCTCTCTCTCTCTCGCTCAACACACACACACACACTCACACATACACGCACACACGTACGCACACACATCCCCTTCCTCCATCATGAATAAACCATACTGTGTCTATGAGTCATATACCACCCCCACATCCCTCTCTAACCCACTCCCCCTATTCGCCGCTGCTAGAGTAAAAACGCTAATTAACGTGATGGCTAGCTCCAGCTCCTGTCAGCAGCTTGTGGGGGCCTCTCAACCAGCCAGGCTCCACCGGTCTCTGGTTTTAGCCATCTCTGGAGAACCGGGGCCCCTCATTCATATTCAGCCCCAGTCGCAGGCACCTGGAAGCAGCCAGCACCACCTTCACAACCACTACACAACCCCCATAGTGTCTATCACCAGCCCCCCTGGTCGAGCCCACCTCCTGTCAATGCTGGATCCCCCTTACTGCTGGTAAAATACACCCACAAAAGACACACACACACACACACACAAAAACAAACTTATTCCATTTTCTCAAACTACAATCCAATTGGAACACAAGTCCAAACTGAAAAACTCTATTTAGGAGATGTAGGAGCTAGAAACTCCATCTATGAGCTGACACAACCCAACTGATGGGTTAAATCACCCAACGGTGGCAAGAGAGGGAGAGAGGAGAGAGGGAGAAGGAGGGGGAGGGGAGAGGGAGAGGGAGAGGGGAGAGAGGGAGGGAGGGAGGGGGGAGGGAGAGGGGGGAGAGGGGGGAGAGAGGGAGAGGAGGGGAGGGGAGAGGGAGAGGAGAGGAGAGGGGAGGGGAGGGGGAGAGGTAGAGGGAGAGAGGAGGGGGGGAGAGGAAGAGGGAGAGAGAGAGAGAGAGAAAGAGAGAGAGGGGAGGGGAGAGGTAGAGGGAGAGGAGAGGAGAGGGGAGGGGAGGAGAGGGGGAGGAGAGAAAGAGGGAGAGGGAGAGGAAGAGGAGCTGTGTGCCTTGGTGGACTAGCTCGGTAACCATGACAACACAGCCGGGAGAGCAAGAAACAGGAACATACAGAATCTGTTTCTGCTGAGACTTGCACATGTGGCACTGCTTTTCCTCCGAGAAGAAGTGAAGGGGAGGTGTGTGTGTGTGTGTGTGTGTGTGTGTGTGTGTGTGTGTGTGTGTGTGTGTGTGTGTGTGTGTGTTTGTGTGTGTGTGTGGTGTGTGTGTGTGTGTGTGTGTGTGTGTGTGTGTGTGTGTGTGTGGTGTGTGGTGTGTGTGTGTGGGAGGGTAAATGGGTGTCTTTTGCGGGTGCGGGTGTGTGTGTGTTGGTCCTTGAAACATGAAACATGTATGGCTGCTGCCTCTCCGCTCACTGGCCTGTCCTCGTCAGTGAGTGAGTCACCACAACAGAAAAGATATTATGGTGAAACTGAAGCACACATCCCAGTGTTTAGTGGCAGGCTTTCTTCCCCACCCCCAACTACTGAATAAGGCGAGGTAGGGGTTGCATGTGGTATGAAGAGAAATAGATAAACACAAAATATAAAGGCGAGAAAGAGATGAATTTTTCCTCCACAGCCGCTGTTTTTGCCTATTTTCTTTCCTGTGCCTCTCCCCTTCTGCCTGTCTTTTCTCTTTCCTCTTGCTCCCCCTTCCTACAGGCTCAGTCTAACCTCCCCCTCCCCTTTCCTCAAGGGAATAAAGGTCGTAACGCAAATGATTACTCAAACCCGAGTTGCCATAGCAACGCAGTCATGTGACTAGAGCAGGCATGCATAGACCACAACAAAGAGGTGGATCAGGAACCAGAGCTGGAGAGAGCTGGAGCTTGCCTTACTGGTGCCTCAGTGCATTTCACTCAAATTCAAGCTTTTAAAAATAGGCGAGCAGCTTGAAACGCAGGGAGAGAAAAGCAGAGAAACGACACTCTAAAGAGCGAGGACGAGAGGCTGTAATGAATCTAGTCCTGTAACACTGCAGTGTGCCATATATTCTACCATTCACTAGCATACCAAGGGTGTTGTCCTATCATCATGTCCTTCTTGAGGCAGAGCTCCGCGCCAGTTGTCTGGAATTTCTGTGAAATGGCGTCAGTTGTAGAAATGTAGAGGGTGGTGGATTTGTGTGCTTCGAAAATAGAAGTCGAAGAATAACCGTAACTTTTTTGGTGTGCTACACTTTCAAATTATTCCCCCCTTCAAAGAGCAAGACCAGCTTTGTGTGAACAGTAGTGTGTAGCAGGATGGTTACTTTGCTCGTTGGAGGCAGTTTTCTAAAGAATTTTGAAAAACAGCTATAAGTTCAACAAAGAACTAGGAAACTATGGAAAACACACTCTGGAAGAGTTGCATTAAACATTACAATAGTGAATAAAAAAGTAGAGGAATTGTCGAAAAGACAATCTCACTATTTTCCAACAAGCAATGAAGTATCTTGACATATTTTCCCTCAATAGAATAGAGGTAATAAAAAATAGAACTCCTCAATATAACCTCAAAGCGTTAAATGAGAACTATAAAGGCTGATGAGCACACCAGTCAGCATGCGTCTGAAGGAGGAAACCAACACCTGGAGCAGAAGGAGAAGGTGTCCTGCCCCAAACAGGATTCACTTTATCCTGCAGCCAATCCCACCCCTACTGAGTGAACCCGGCGACCTGCGACCATCTCTCAGAGGACCAACCAACCCCCCCCCCCCCCCCCCCCCCCCCCCCCCCACACACACACACACACACACACACGCACACACACACACACACACACACACACACGCACACGCACACACGCACACACACACACATCCCCACACCCAGTCGAAGCATTACATTTAACAGTGCCTCAGCCAAACAACAATAATCTTACATGAGATACAATACGCTGAATGGAAAGCGCATAAACACATCGATATCCAGGGAGAGTTTGCTTTTATTCGTCTTAACATTACCAGCCATTCATGTTGGTGACCTCCATCAATGCAAGCAGAGCAATAGGACGGGGTACAATTCTTTCAGATGAAGTCACCACATCTGCGGTTATGAACACTGTGTTTCAATGTCTACGCTCTCTTTTCGGGCTTTCTTTTTCTCTCTCCCACTCACATCTGAGTCCACGCTTGCCTTCACACCAACAAACACACTGCAGCTCATAGATGTATGGGCAAACACATACACTATCTAAAAGGGGAGTGAGTGTGTGACCCCCCCTCCCCCCCCCCCCCCCACTGATGCTGGCCATGTCCCTCCGAAGTCCACCAAAACTCCCATGAGGTTTCAGGCAGCAGCTGAGTGTTCAGTGATGTCTGCAATCACCCCGTCTAGACGATGTCTACGGGAAGACAAGGAGATACATACTCTGCTCAGGCTGCGCTCAATAGAAGAAAAGGCTGGGACAGACCACAATGTCTTTCAGTTGGTGACACAGTGGTTAATGAAAAGGTTAAGGCCAGACTAGGAACTCAGCCAACAACAACAAAAAACTGCATTATTTTGGAAATATTCCAGTGAATATTAAATGAACGCTGTTATTGTTTTGTTCTGTATATTTTATGCTCACAGCTGCTTTGCCGTACTTTATTTGTTATCTCGAAAAGAGCCCAGTGTCTCTTCCATTTATGAATTCATACTGGTAAAATACTTTCAACGTGATATTAAATGTCCTTTTTTTTTGTCTGTGAAGCTTTAATAGTCTGTACAGCTGAAGGTGATGATGGTGTCAGAGACTGGCTAAGACCCAGAATTATGAATGAAAAACAACAAATACTCGGTTGTCTAACATGAAAACACGTTATAGATAAAAACTAATTGATAGAAAGACTTTCAAATAAAGAGTGCAATATACCAAGCACACAGAGTTGGGACCAGCTCATTGTCACAACTAAGTCTTTGCATTCAACGTCAAGTCCTAAACTTTGAGTTTTAAGTTCTAAAAAAGTCATACTAATTGTATTTTTATGAATGCTTTTTAAATTGTGTATTCATTTGCTAATCAGTTTGTTATAACGAGCATGACTGAACTTAAACAATGATCAGTTGTTGATTTCCTTTGAATGTTTCGTGATATGAATTAAATTAGTGGCACAAATTACATACAGATACTTGTTCATCTTTGGCATTGGGCGAAGGAATCAAGTATTTTAAGTCAAAAGGCTGAAGTCCAAGTGAAGTCAGGAGTTATTGGTGTTAAAGTGCAGGTCCAGTTTGAAGTCTTTGTTATGTTGTAAAGTCGAGTCTAAAGTAATTCAAAAAATGACTAGAGTCTGACTTAAGTCCACACTTTTTTATTTCAAAATTCCATTTTGGAATTATTGTGTAAACTTTGTTGACTCCGAAGCATTTAAACACATAAACACTTTGTTTGCTGCCCTCCAAAACCACTACGGTTTTGTCCTTTATAAATATCAAACTTCCTCGTAGAATATTATCAGGATCATATGTTATGACTTCTCCTTATGAGGAAAATAAAAAGATCTACAACACAAGCAAAAAGGGCGCAGAAGCTCTAAGCAACGGCTGAAAGACACACTGGGTTGCAGTGAAAGAAAAGGCTATGAGAGAATGAGCAGGTGTGGTGGGAAAGACCCATGGGCTTCAGGGAGAGAATGGATCAATAACTAATTTCAGTACCGAGCTTCACTCGCACTGTTTTCCAATAAATGCTGGATGGAGGGAACTGCCTTAGCCCTCCCCCCTGCTATCTCTATTCTATCACCTTCTACTAGCAGGGATTGGACTCTCCAGAAGAAGGCTGTTTTTCCCCACTGTTATGATTGTTGGTTGGGTGGATTATGTCCCTCCAGCTATAGTGTATTGTTTAAATGTAATCCAACGTTGCCATTTTCATTTCCATGCGTCCTCCATGAGTGCTCCCACAACCACTCCACATATGCCGTCTCTGTAACTTTTTTTTTTCTTCACTGCTCTGCCTCCTGCAACCCCCTCCCTCCTTCTCTCTTCCTCATTCGACCAGGGCCGGCGTTGAGGTTTTGTCAAGAGATTGAGACAGACAGGAGAGTGAAGCGTGTGTCATGCAGGGCTGCTGCTGCTGCTGCTGCTGCTGCTGCTGCTGCTGAGGCTCGTCTCCTCAGAGGCTGTGACCTAGATAACCAAGAGGAGCTGGAGCGCTTGCAAGCCTTGGAGCCACTCCAGCTTCAGCAATGTCAGGAAGGGGTTAGTTGTGTAACACAATGTCCTATTTAGTTTGCTCGTCGTACACACACACACACACACACACACACACACAGGCACACAAACACTGGTGTTCCCGTACAATCATAGTATGTTTCTCTAAGCCGCTGTTCGTTTATGACCAAAGTCCAGATGTGCAGAATGGGGTTTGTTCATGTTGGAAAACAAAACCCCACAAAAAAGAGGACAGGGGTCCCTAAATTCATTCGAATTTAAACATAAGAATTAAGAATGCTTGGCAAAACTTTCCACGCCAGCAGCCACTGCAGCTCCATGATGTCACAGTTAAACCATGTCGAGACATCTACAGGCTTCCTGCCGTGTTGCAGCATTATATTCCTGCTTCTTTATTCTAGCATTCACTCAACTGATGCTTGGTGTATGAACACAACCACAAGGTAAATATAGAAACAATTATTTCCTTATATACAAGTAGTCAGAGAGTTTGAGTCACATTCAGCGCTGCACTGCCACTACCTGGTCAGTGTCAAGCTGTAACATGTTGACAAACACATATTTCTGGATAGAACAAGCTATCAGGACACTGTTGGCGAGACACATGCCTGTTTTATTGGTTCAACTTCAGATTAAGCAGGGGATACCACAAAGCACCACCATCACGTTGAGGAGATGAAATATAGATGGAGCCTACTGCACTGGAACAACTTAAATAGGCTGCACTGTGAATAACTAAATCTTTGACCCCGACATCTGAGGCGCTTTTGAGACGCAAGATCAACACTGCCATCTGGTGGCTTGTATTTTGTATTGCAGATCCCTTTACACATCAATATGATTCGCTCAACTGTACAGCAGTTTAATCATACCAGTGAGAACTCAGTGAAAAGTCACAGGGTCATTTTTACAGGCATACCTTTGTATCATAAAGTAAATATACCCGCATGTGTCTTCTCATTTAGCACAGACAACAACAATAAGATTAAACAAAGGCCTCAATAGTTTGTTAGTTTTAGGTTAATTTATGGTCAGACATGTTATACAAATTATTACAGACCGACATTGTCAGCGCTGGCTATGTTGGGGTTTGAAGCAGTCCCAGCCAGGCTTTGGGGTATATGTGTGTTCAGGAAGAATAAAGTCTTTCAGTCTGTCGGGTAATGGCAAGGCTTTGACTCTGTCTGTCAGGGGCCAAGGCTGTAGGTGGCTCCTTATGAATGCCCTACAAAGGCATCGTAGAGCAGGAGGGCTCACTTGTACTACACGGTCGTGCAGGTCTACCAGAGCCTGAGCATAGGGGTGAGGGTCCCCACCGGCCACAGGGAGCTCCAGCCTGAGAGGCAGATGCAGCAAGGGGACGTCTACCCTCGCTAAGTCGAGCAACACCTCTGCTTGCTCCAGAAGCTCAGAATTGTGACTTCGATCCGAGCACTGCTGCAGGGCTGTTTGCAGCCGCTGGAAAAGAAGGCTGTAACCTGACCAACAGGACTCGCCGTGATAGGAGCAAACAAAAGAGGCTCCGCTTTGGATTAAGAGCACAGCCAGAGGGAAGAGCAGGTCAAAGTGCTCCAGGCTCGTCTGTGTCAGGGAGGGCTCGCCATCCTCATTCAGACAGCAGCTGGGGTCCACGCCGTGAGCTAGCAGTAGCTGTGTGGTTTTCACGCAGAAGTTACCGATCTCCGCAGCGTCCTCCGTATTGGCCTCCAGAGCCTCCTTCACCAGAAACACCAAGGAGGACTCAACTGTGTCACCGTCTACAGTAGCAGCCTTAACGTCGGCACCTGTCGTGAAGAAAGCATCACTCAGAACCACATGTACAACTGTTACATGCACATTAGAGCATATATGACACTATTTATCAATGATTCGTTTGACCACAGAGTAATTGTTCACGTCCTACATCACAAAACTACTTAAGAAAGCTGAGAAAGCTTTAACTGGTTAGTTTTTAAATGAGTCTTTGCGGCTTGGCTTACATTTAAGGGTTATTCCAGCAATGTAGTACTACCATAAAGTTGGTGGACTTCGAAAGGTTAGGAAAAAAAGGGCTAAATCAAAGAAGGTATCTGGATGTCCTTACGTTCCAAGTCTAAAAACAATAAATGTAAATTATGTTTTAATTTATTGCCATCAAATGACAATAAATGATATATCATCAGTAGGCAGGAAGTCAGTATCCCAATCTGCATCTCTCACTTCTGACCTTCTTTAACTGGCATAGTGAGAAGACGTGAATACAAATCTTAATTCAAATAAATTATAACAAAAATGATTTTACCTCTGACAGATGACAGAACACCTACTTGTGTTAAGAGACTTATCTTAAAGAACTGAAAATATTTATCAACATTAAAAAAACATTGATGAAATTGTCCATAAAAGATCTGGCTTTGGAAAAAAAACAAAGACCTGTGACCTGGTTGTAATTCCCTAAAAGAGAAAAGACCATGAAGTCTACAGTCTACTGTGAAGACAATAAAAGACATACTTTGAGCCCTCAACATCCTGTCGTTACAATATTATCAAT
Source organism: Cyclopterus lumpus (assembly GCF_009769545.1). Lineage (NCBI taxonomy): Eukaryota > Metazoa > Chordata > Actinopteri > Perciformes > Cyclopteridae > Cyclopterus > Cyclopterus lumpus. The sequence goes on along the minus strand of NC_046974.1, from coordinate 11,168,800 downwards.
CAGTTGATTTATGCCTGGATCACATGATTGGTTCTGCTCCATTTAGACTTTTTTATATTTTAGCCTGACAACCACTGACAGTTTACTTTGATCTCAAAATGCATACAGGTGGGCAGGCAGGTATGCAGACTAACACAAGACTCTGAATGTAGTGGTTTAACCTTGAGAAGGTATTCATAAGTGGAGAAGAAGGTGAAGGGAAGATGAAGGGTGTTTTTCAGTCAGTACCTCTCTGAAGTAGAAGATGGATGTTCTCTGTGTTGTGCACAGTGAGTCCATCGCTGCTTGCCAATGCATGGAGCAAAGGGGTTTTTTCCTTTGGAGACAAGAGCAAAGCAATCGGCTTTCAGAATGAAGGAATCAGTAGAAGAATGACCATGTTTTAATCAGGCCGGGTAATGTAAATGTACCATGTTTATCCATTGCATTCACATCAGCACCCAGGTCCAGCAGGGTGAGCAGGCAGGTGAGCCTCTCTGACTCCTCACCGGCAAGATCCAAAGGACTGCTCTCATGGATCTACCAAGTAAAAATGTACATCATTGACATGGAATGCCAAGAAAACAAAAGGGGGGGATCACAAAAACAAGAGAGGACATGAATCCCCGTTCGAGAATTGCCTCACCCTGTCTCTCCTTTCAACACTTGCTCCATGCCCGACCAGCAGCCTCACCATGTTTGGCTTGTTCCTCAAAACAGCGATGTGTAGAGGATTGTAGTAAGACACTGGGTCTGGAGGGGAGACACACATTCACATTAACAAAATGATTCTTTATCACACAGATTAAATATAAAAATCTGCTACACAACGTAGTACAACCAGTACTTCAATATAAAAGTACATAATAAACCTTAATTCTCAGTTTGACATGCAACAGAACTGCACCTGACTGAGGTTTCTCAGTGGAACACTGAATGTTACTTAATGCATAACATAACTGATGAATTCTATTTTATGCATAGATTATAATAAGTGTCAAGATTATTAAATTCCACATATATGACTTGTAACTAGTGCCTGTCAAATAACTGGCACAAGCTATTCTTAAACAGGAAGGAAAAGGATGACAAAAACTTTAAAAATAATAGAGAAACTTGCATGTTACAAGGGAGAATTTGTCAGCTTTAACTTTCTGGAAAAAGGCATTCAAGAGATGTAAAAGATGAATGAAGCTGCCTCTGCCAGGCTTCCCTAATTATGTCCCTGGGGAAAGACATTTTTACTCCCACAAGAGGTCACCACAGCGGAGTCTGGCTGAGCCCTGGTAGGTTTCATCACCACCGCCAGACATGCTGCTCTTTCTATTGCAATTTGCTGAAGGGAGACTTATTCTCTCAGTGTATATGGATGAAAACTCACTACATTTCCAATATGTCTGGAGAAGTGAAAATGGCAGGTCTACTTAAAGTCTGCAACTCGTTTGCCAAAATAGTATTTTTTGTTTAAAATAATCGCTCAAATGGGCACAAATCAGAGTAACATGAACGATGCGTTGCGCACAGTTCATTGTAGGTCAAGTGTGATAGAGTGCAATAGCCAGCAGAGTAATCAATATTAATGTGTTGGCTTTTCTGGTTGGCTACTCCTATTTTAGGTGCTTGGTTATATTAATAAAAGTTTGTACTATGTATTTACAGCCCACTCACAAGTTATTTCTCACCTTCAAAATTTAGATCAGCTCCATAGCGTAGAAGGATTTCAGCTGCATTCACCAGTCCCCGCTCTGCCACCTTAAACAGAGCGTAGCCGATGCCTTCCATAAACACGTCGGACTTGGACTCGCGCTCCAGAAGCTGCGCTAGAGAGCCACAAACACCAGACTGATCTTCAGGGCTTCTGACTCTGGACACAGGAGCAGAGAGTGTCACTCTGTTTCAGTCAAACAGTGTTTCTATCAAATGCATTCTGTACGTACAGCGGTTATGATACTATAGCTGGAGTAAAATGAACTGTCACAAACAATTGAACATTTAAACAGAACTACATTTTCCAATTATGAAAGAGAAATTAGGAAAGGTTAGTTTTGTCACAGTCAATTAGGTATGTAAGAAAAAAGCACTACAGCTAAATGGAATTATTATTCCCTCTGTCACAAAAAAAGCTTACTATAGTAACTCAATGGTAAAACGTACTTGAATTAAATTCTGCACTCGACTAAATAATTAATAAAAAATATTGTGGCTTCGCTTTACCTGTCCTTATGACTACTGTCTGCTTCCTCCAGTCCAACAACACACATGACAGCATCTACCAGTGGCTGATACTCATATATGATCCTACGAAACCCATGGAGGAAAGGCATGGCTCCTCCAGTCTTCACAACTCTTGGAAGCCAAAACCTGGAGAACAAATGTACAAGAGAACACAAGTCGTATCTCGGGCTTCTCTTCAGATTAACTTGCTTAACCCTCATCCTGTCAACACATTTAGCAGAGTGACAACTGACTACTGACAACGGACTACTGTAAGAAACAACCTTCATAGAAAATGTTAACTTATTCTCAAAACATTAATAGTTATGTAATTGATATATTCTGAAAGAAAGAAACACTATTAGTATTACTGTGTGTCAAAGTTGCAAATAATGTGCATATTGTAGGAAAAAAAACCACACATTAATCTGTGTCTGTCTCTTTCTAAAGGGATCCAAACTCCCTGCAAGTGTTTGAAGGAACCATGGCAAATATTGTATCTATGTATTCTATTTTATATATGTATATACAAAGTGCATAGGCTGCGATTAAGTGATGTTTACTGGAGTCCCTATGAGCAGACATTGGTATTGTTTGTAAAAAGTAGAAAAGAGACCAATGATATGAAGTCATTTGGAACATATTGATTGACAAATACATGAAAAATATAATTGATAGAATAAAGCATCAGATGTGTGTATAAAAAAGTCAAGCAAAGTTCAATTTCAAAACGTTCAAATAAAACAATTATTGGTTCGTAGTGTAACGCTCGTGAGCTAATTTTGCGGGCAAGTGTAATACGTCACAGTCGGCGCCAGCATAGGTGGCTGATTGTATTACTCATTTAATTCCTAAATTATGAATTTAAGTGTTTGAGATAACTTACTTTAACAGGGTAAGTTGTAATAAACTCACTCAGACACTCACGACAGTTGTTTCCCTTCACAACAGGAAGCTTCGCTTACGTCACTTACGTCATTTACGTCAGTCCGACTGTGTTTTCATTCCCCTTTACTGCACAAGAGGGTAACGAAGGTTCCTCTTGCCGCTCTGTCCTTGAACTGTAGCTAAAATGTCACGCACAAAACAAGACGTATCCAGTTCACGTATTCAAAAAGAGATACGAATAAATTAACATACAAACAGCCATCTGGCGTATGACTCCAGTTATTAAATAAACTGCGTGATGCAGAAGCTTTTCTCTCTTTCTTTTCAACAACATTGTCAGAAATGTGTTTCTATTTGTAACAAACTGAATTTAGTTTGTTTCAGTGCAGATATGAAGCTTTGTATGCGTATTATTAGTTTTATATTAAGCACGGGATGGTTGTACGGTTTTACAAAGGTTTCTGGCAAGGTTAGGACTTTTATTGAATTGGGTGGGTTTTAAATTGTTATTATGAAAGAAACTGTCCATCTCATCTGGCAACATTGTTGACAAATAATAATTCACAGTCCACTAACATGTTCCTCGTGTATTTGACAAACCACAATAACAGACCATTTTTGTAAGGTCTATTTCTTCCAGAGATTAAAGACATTGATTTACATTTGTCATTTTTGTTTGACGTTCTCACCAATTAAATGTGACCAACAACATTTTTTTTACTTTGTTCATTTGGCACATTCGTCTAAAACAGCAGCATTCCATTATTATTATTTTTTACAACTACTCCATTACTCTTACAGCATCTGGTTGGTAACAGTTGCCTTTGTCCTGTTTAGCAAACAAACTCCTGCCGTGTGGGTTTGGTGACAGATGGCTCGCTTTGAGAGCTATTGAGGAGTGCTCTCTTACAAAAGAGTAAGACACACATCTGTGCCTCTGATTTTGAACACAGCATATGGTGATGACATTGCACATTTTTTAAGTGACTTCAATGAAAAAGCAACATTCAGTCAAAAGAAAAATCTGAATATGCAGTTTCTGACAGTTTCAATGAAAGCGCTTTATGTGAAGCTCCTACTGTACCTACATTGTATTATTAATAATACATGCAAACCTTAGATTCTGTTGTGTAAAATGTGTTAAAATGATGTTGAACAAATAAATTAAATGGGAATCATTTTAATGTTTTTACTGCAGTTGTGTGTATTATGTTAGGTAAAGTACAGTTGGCTATATATGATTTCAGACCAAAAGATGGTAGATTCAAACCCAGTCTTTAGGTGGCAGCAGTGCATCACAGGCCTACACAGATCTCTGAGCTCAGAATCAGTGGTACACATTTGTACAGCACATGCATGAGTGCACAATGTTACGCATGCATGGAGGCAAGCACAGGCCCTTGTGCAAATGTAAACACGGGCAAAAATGCAAACAGTCCTGTGATAATATGTTCGTCATACCGAGAGCACCTCCTCTCAAGTGGAAAACAGAATGCAGTAATTTAATCACGGCTTGATTAATTCTAATTTTGTCACTTTTGTGACAATTATTATTTTCACGTCCAGTCACCCGATCAATAAAGCATTGTTCCCTGAACACATGACAGGCTGCTCAAAATCCCTCTAATGTGGCTAAAGTCTCTTTTGCTATTTTTAGGGCTCAATTTAGGGCTCAATTTACGCTCAATTTTCAAGCCATGTGCTCATGAATAATCACACTTCACCTCTCCTCTAACAAATCTGCCAGCGATTAGTGCTTAAGAGTTTGTGCACACACCTGGCGGGGGTTCCCTGGGTGAAGCACGTCACCTTCTTTTTTCACTCTGAGGTTAATCGGTCCCTTTGCCACCATGTGGTCGCAAGAGCATGTTTCTTGTCAGGCAACAGTAAGAGTAGGTGGCAACACACATCCGGTGTTTGGCCATGAAAGCGTCTCAGCTGCAGGGCCCCTCTTTCCAGCTATGAGGCTTAGCATTCATGCAGGTTCTTGAGGAGGTTTAGCAACATCACGATGGCACAGCGAGTGTCAATGTTGCATTTCAAGTAGTCATCAAAATGCAAGGTTTGAAACCGCTTCTTAAAAGATCCTCTAAGCCACTGTTATTTGTATTCTCCCTGGGGTAGAAGGAGGAAATGCTCAAGTTAACATGACCTGAAATACTGAGCAGGTGTTTTATGGTCCTCTGTTAAAGCTTAAGAGTCAGCCAAAAAATGTTATTCAACAAAACATTTACTCACAAACATTCCATAAACTCTATGAAATAGCTCACAGGGATTGTAGGTATCGAAGAGTAAGATAGTTAAGAGCAAATCTTTGACACATTTTGTGTGCGTGTTGTTTGTCATTTTCCATCCATCGGTTTTTGAGCTGGATTGATCGGATGGAGGCAAAGAGGGAAAAATAGGGAAGATAACTGCAGTCCCATTCCTATACCGCTTACGAGTAAATTGGCTCTTTATTAAATTTAGGCCCCATTTATCAATACAAAGAACGGTATCGAAATTACTTTGTTGGCCACAAATGGTCGGCAATAGATTGAGCCTCTCTTGAAACAAGGCCATCATTTATCTGGTTCACATTTCCTCCTGAGGTGAGAGGGAGCAGGACACAATAAGACTTTTATTTGTTCCCTGGGTGATAGATGTAACCCCCTCAAACCTCTGATTACCAGATTACCGCGAGTAAAATAAGAATCTATTAAACATTTAGACCTGTTGCCCTTTGAGATCCCCTCTATTTCTATCACACAGTGCTGTCAGGGGAGCTGGAGGCATGATGGGTCTCCCAACTCTGAGAAGATTTACACACCTACAAAGTATTCTGGGCTACGCAAAGATGTCTAGTTTGTCCCAGGGGAGGGTGATTCAGAAAGGAGAAGTTAATTACCTTGAATACAGAGTACTTTTAAGATGGAATAAAGAACTGTTCAGCTCCTGAAAACGTTGCACACACTCTGAGGTGAAAGGTGATGGAATAGCAGTGGTGAAGGTGAAAGTGGAGGCAGTGAAATGATAAAAGAGTGGCAGGGCATTGTGGTTTGGTTTCCCTCAGTTCCTACAGAGAGCTGGAATTATCAGACCAGCAAGGCTGGGCCTAATATCCTTTTGTGCTGGCAGCGTTTGCAGAGTGAAGATTGTGGATGGAAATAATCATCTATTTTAAAGGTCAGAGGAAGTTCTAAGCACACTTAAAGTAGACTATGACACATTCTGACTGATAAGAAAATAACTGTCTGGTTAAGGAAGAATGAGGAGATTTCACCTTGTCCCATTTATGCAATCACGCTTGTTCAACTGTCTGTCAAATATAATCTGCACATATGCGTTCAACCACAACTGTAGGAAACTCTTTGCTCTGATTAACATACTTTGAGACAAACAGAGTTTGCATTACAGTCACTGTAGCCGGATAGCATTGTAATATTCATCTTTAAAGTATTTCAGAACAGATATACGTCGAAACCATCCTAAATTGCATCACATTAAACCAATGAGTTGACTTAGAGCATGTAGGAAAACAGGAATAGCAGAAAACTGGTTTGAAGATGATATGGCTAACGTGTTTGCCGATTGACACGTCAAGCTGACATAAAGCAACATTGGCATTCTTTTGGACTTGTGTTTCTGGCCCCTGGCAGAATGGATGTTCAAGTATTTACTCTTATGTTATCCCTATGTGTTGCTACTTCTGTTTCTGTAGCTTACAGTCCCTTTCTAGAGCTTTAAAAAAATACCAATTAAAGGAATATTTTTGACATTTTGGCCTGTCTGGCAACCAGACTTCATGATGTTTCTGCTCCCAGGTAATAATAAGTGTAGCACATAAAAACCCCTCGTAATAAAAACAAAGTTAACACTTCAGTTATTGTACAAACAAGATATGACGTGTTAATTAGTGAGCGGCAATATTTAATAACCATTGGACAAAGCTCGTTGACCTGTATAATTGTAATAATCTAACTACTCACCCTTTATAAAAATAAAAAAAACAAGGGTCGATACCGACTTAAAATAAACACCCTTTTTGTATCATTTTATTGGCTTTATTACATTGTTTATGTTGTGTTATAGTAAGAGGCTAACGTTGCTTTCAGTAGAGTTTAGGCAGCATAATAAAGGACAAATCATGTGGGAGTGGACTAGTGACTTCCAGCACTGCGGGCTACAGGAAGGTCACCCTTTGCCATCCCTCTGGGCATCAGGCTTGAAAACAGAGTGATGGCCCCAGAGAGGCTGATAAGTAAATACAGTTTTAATGGGCTGTGAATGGCTAGTGGTAATCTGCGCAGGCGGCATGTGGGCAAGGCGGCCGCAGAGGGCGACAGGGCATTCTGCAGCGGTTATTATTAATGCTATCATACATCAGATAGGCTGGGGGAGAACAATGAAAAGTAGTGATGAATTTGGGCCTCCTGTCTACCAACTGACTGGAGGACAAGGTACTGAGGCGGGTTAAGGTCATAGATGAAGAATACCACCCCAAAAGGAGGCACAGGGGCCGATTCATCATTGAGGATAGGATGGTCTATTCCCCAGGGACCGACAGGACTGAAGGTCATGGGGGGTTCAAAAATACAGCCTGTAGTGTGTTTCTATTCACCAATACGGTATTCTTCATTTCTGTATATTCCACATAAATATACATACCACATTTACCAGGAATTGTTTGTACTATTGTTTATCAGAAAATATTTGCTCTTGCAGGAAAATAAACTTAAAAAAGTAAAATCCAACAATCGATGCCTGAAAGTGGAGATGCAAGTGTGTTCGTGCGTCCGACATTTCAGTCTTCGGCCTATTTTCAAGGTGTGAAAGCTTCCAGCTCTTTGTCACGACATTAAAGACTTGATAGCTTTTCTTACGACCTGTCCTCAGAGAGGACTGCGGATCACAGTCGCTTGTGTTTTTGCCTCCTAGATTCCTCCTTAAATATTGATTACCACTGCTATACCTATTTTTAAAACTTTCATTTTGTCCTAATCTAATGTGACTTATCATCTTCAGGAAGGGGAGAGATGGCGTGTGAGTTTTTACAGCAGCCAAGGAAATGGACTTCCCATATGCGGGACTGACAGGGTTTCAGCTCTTATAATGACTTGCAGCTACACAGGCAATGTAACCCAAGCCATTCTGGCTCTGTCTGGTGCTCTCTCTGATTTCCAGCTGTTGAATGGACCGCAGTGCAGTGCGGGCTTCAAGGGATTTGTTTAAGTGTTAGGCTATAGACGGACTACATTTGGACAGCTACCAGCCTTTGTGTGAGTGCTGTTCCAGCTCCACCATTACAGCTCGGGAAGTGGCTGCTCTACATCAACACTTGTGTCCCCTCCACCTCTAATGCTTCTTGCAGCTGTAGTGGATTAGTTTCCACGATCAAATTGCACACATTTAGGGGGAAGCAAAAGCTTGGCTCCTTAAGGAGCAAATGGAATTTGAAGTCAACTAGAAAGGATGCCTTAAATACGGACAGATGCAGTGGCTGTAACTATGATTTAGTGTTTAAAGGGTTTTCAAACCTTACCTTCAAAAACATCTTCACAACAACTAAAGGAAGTTGTATTCACACACTATTTGTGTCAATGTAGGTAGTGCTCTCAGTGATTTCCTTTCTCCGTGCCTTTTTAGTGATAACTGCTGCATAGAGTCAAAGTATAGGTTGTATACCACATCTTGGTTTGCTGATGTACTTTAGTTTAGCTTTTCAGTTGTGATAAACTGACAGAGTGAGATGAGTTTTCAGTCGGGTCTGCAAGCTTTATGCATGCGACTGATATATATAAAATTGGTGTGGTCAGAACATGTCTTTTGTTTCTCCACATAAAGTATTACTACATTGTAAACATCATTGTTAGGTAAACATGATCTTCCTTTGTATAATCATACTTACATGAAATATATCCCAGAACAGCATGAGCATCTTTCCCACTATCAAAGTACAAATCCACAGAATGTTAGGTCCTCGTTTACAGTGATCACAGCATGGCAGACAAGCAAAGCTATGAAACAAACACCCATGAAAAGAAGGATTAGACTGGTTGGTGACTCATCTTATATTTTTGTATTTAGCGTTCATGGATCTTTATTTATCTTTCCTTCACAACACCATCTGGCCTGCCCAGAAAAAAACCTGGCTCACGGTTTAATCAATTACCAGATTACAATAATAAACCATATTTCATTTAATTTTCCCATCTGAGGTTGTTTTAATTCTGAAAAATCCATCAGAGTGACATTGTGGAGTCGCAGAAAATGATTTCAAACATGACCACTTCTACATAAAATCATGGATAAAGCTGCATCAGAGTTTGCTGATGGTAGTATGCCCATGTTACAAGTTTGGTGTCTCTCTTCCTTTCTTAAATAGGAATACGTATGGAAAATAATAATAAATGAATGAAGAAATCAAAATGCAACAAGGACACTAGAAAGGAGCACCACAGCCATAACTGAACACACTGCAGTGTATTGTATATATATATATATATATATATATATATATATATATATATATATATATATATATATATATAAACCGTGTTGCTGCTGCTACAAAGAAATGTCCCCCTGGGGATGAATAATCTATCTATCTATCTATCTATCTATCTATCTATCTATCTATCTATCTATCTATCTATCTATCTATCTATCTATCTATCTATCTATATATCTATCTATCTATCCATCTATTTATCTATCTATCTATCTATCTATCTATCTATCTATCTATCTATCTATCTATCTATCTATCTATCTATCTCTATATCTATCTATCTATCTATCTATCTATTTATCTATAACATGTCAAAGTCAAGGCGTCATCGGTAACATGCTTTCATCAAATTGGAGATGTTCCCTCTGTAAATCTCTTCTATCTATCTATCTATCTATCTATCTATCTATCTATCTATCTATCTATCTATCTATTTATCTATAATATGTCAAAGTCAAGGCGTCATCGGTAACATGCTTTCATCAAATTGGAGATGTTCCCTCTGTAAATCTCTTCTATCTATCTATCTATCTCTATCTATCTATCTATCTATCTATCTATCTATCTATCTATCTATCTATCTATCTATCTATCTATCTATCTATCTATCTATCTATCTATCTATCTATCTATCTATCTATCTATCTATCTATCTATCTATCTATCTATCTATCTATCTATATATCTATCTATCTATCTATCTATCTATCTATTTATCTATAACATGTCAAAGTCAAGGCGTCATCGGTAACATGCTTTCATCAAATTGGAGATGTTCCCTCAGTAAATCTCTTTAATCACTGGTTTCTAATTGGATCTTTATGGTGCCCCACAGTGTTACGTGTCCACTGCCTTCTTGCTGTCACGCCTGAGCATCTCTGTTCAGTTCACTTCCGTGCCACACGGGGTCACTCGTGCATGCCGAGTGGCGCAATCATGCAAATCAATTGGACATGTTCGATAACAACTTTTGAAGTCCTTCTTTTTGTCCACAGAGGGCAGAAGCTATATGGCTTCGGTAAAACACGTCCCACCTGCAGAAGAACTGTCCTTAGGGGAGTTATGCCTTTTGGGTTGAGTGCGAATTCAGTTGGTCAACAGTGATGAATATAAACACGCGTGTGTATTCTCACCACTACCTGTGCAGAATGCTGTGCTGCTGGAGCGCCACGCGCCTCCCCATGTGTGCCAGTGCCAGTTCATATCCCGGCTCTCGGCTTTCTTCTCTCTCTCTCGACGCGCATTGGACGGCTGGCGGTGCGTATACGCTCCACTGAAACTGTAGCCTATTGCCTGCTGTCTACATAAACATCGAACGATGAAGGCTTGAAAGCGGACGTAAGCAGGCCATTTAAAGCACTTGGTGCCAAAGTGTAATTAGAAGTGGTAATAAGCTGAACAGTTGGCTTGCAGAGCTCCGTGCGCTCTGCTGCTGCGTTGCTGCTGCTGGAGTTGCGCTCAGCACGTGCCTGGGAGTGGATGTACGCTGACCTGTGTAGCAATTTCAACTTCTTTACTTTTACATATGATACCATACATGGTGCCGGGTGGGAACTGCTCCTGTTCGTCCGTCCCCAAGTGTCGTACTTTACGCACTGCATAGCAGCCAACTTCAAGTGCCGGGTGATGCGGAGGAAACAGAGACAGACAAACTGACCAACCGAGGACAAGGGATTGAAACGTTTTCAATGTGCCTGTTTTTTTTTTTGGAGGAATTTGTTTTCGGAGAGTCATTGTGAAGATGTATAACTACGGACGTCTCCGCACTGGTCATTCTACCAGGCGGCTCAGAGTCGTTCTCTTCTAAATATGCTCCAAAGAGTAATGCAAAGCTGCACGCAAGTTTCTTCTCTCCAGTTCTTGTATCTTCCAGACAAAAAACACTAGATAAGTGACGAGGATTTTGCTTTCGTGTTTTGTTGTTGTAGCAATTGCAAATGACTGGATGAGGCATGAGACATTTTTTTTTGCCAGAACATGTGGTTTTTAAATTTCTACTAATGATGCTGCAAGAGGGACTTTTTTCTTTCAATTAAGCAATTTTGGCTTCCATACATTTTTTTTGGTTGGGGGGGTGGGGGAATTCGGAAAACATGTTGCATATCCTTGCACTTCAGTCGGCGGTGTTACTTTTTGGAGGTAAGAACAATATAATTAAATCTGCCTTTGTGCCTTTTGTTCCATTCTTTCAACTGAGGATATGTGTTCTTATACTCATGATTCGCAGCCAGACATGAAGAAGTTAAACAGAAACTGTCGCTGAGTTCAAGCCGGGTATTTGGGACACATCCTACCTGACACATGGGGGACAGACACACTGCTGTGTGGGTGTCAATCTGCTCTAATTTATATCTGAATATATGAGCCACACGGTGTTATTTTGCATAGTATCTAATTAAGTTATATTCCATGACACAAATTAGAATCCGTATTGGTTCAGATATGCATTATGTATTATGAAGAACCCACTGCACCTGTACAACATACCCAGAGCAGTTCTGGCCTTAAATGACATTTATCCCATGCATATTTCAATATGACAGGGATTCTCTTGTGCAACAGAGGCATTGTGGCTTTATTACCTCTTGGCTTGTCACATTATAACATCAAAATTCATCTCACAGCACATACTCATTTTATGGGAAAAGTTACAGAGACATGCTGTGGTGAGATATCAAATCACAACATGACATACGCAGTGATAGTCACTGCATTTTGTGGACAAATATGTTGCAGGACTTTTCTCTATCTTTCTGACTTCTTGCTAAAACAGTGAACATGTAAATGTTCCCATCAATCATTAAGTACCACAAGGAGCTTTGGATTTACTTTGGCTGTTTTACAGCCAGAATGTACAGATCTTGGGGCCACTGGTGGTCTGGCAAATGATTCCCTTCTGGCTGTCTTGTTGAACCAAAAAGGCTGTTTATAAACATTATGTCTATGTTTAAATTGTTTAAGTTTTGCAGCCGCAGGTATTCAATTTAAAATGAAAAACATCTTTCTTTCCAAGAAACACCATTTGATTATTCATGTAGAAGTCCGTTAAGAGGACGACTCTTATTTGGCATCAGTGCTGACTCACTGACTGGAAGTGCACGGTAATGATGTTGGCTATATGCAAAGGCCTTCTCAGTAACCATACACAGTATGATCCTAATTGAGCATTGTGTGTCATAAAGCTGCAAGACACAGATTCTCACTGTGAATAGTGATGGGAATTGATAACTCACTCCAGGAAATGAGAGGATCAAATCCATGCTAGAAAAATGCCTGCACGGCATAATGAAGCCGTAATTAGGGAGTGAAACCTTCTGGTATTCTGGTGTGACTGTGACTATACACTTTATTTGCAAAAGCACACTTATTATTGGCACAGAGACCTAAAAATATTGCCTCAGAATCTCTTGAATAAAATGTCATTGTGATAAAGTGAAGATAAAAGATCTAAAGGTCTTTTTTTCTGTTTTCAGAGAACTGGCCTTATTTAATATATTTTAAAAAGTATGTCCTCTCTATTGATTGAAGCCGCTAGGTGTTCTCCATTGAGACACCTCGCTGGGATTCCTGAGTGGAATATCCAATCTTCCCTCCCGTCATCTTATCCTTGAGCTTAACATGATCCAAAAAGGGATCAAGCAGGGATAGCCTTCAGTCTACATCTTTAAGTACTAAGCACCATGCCTTCTCTTGTCCCGACTGTGTCTGTCCTTATGCGTCTATATCCCCAACAAGGACTGGGCTTGTCCTGCAGTATTTTTATTTTTTTTGGAACACCAACGTGTTACCAACCCAGCAGAGATTCTTTCTCTGGCTCTTTCTCAGCGGAGAGTTTTTATCAGTAATTGTCCTCTGATAGATCCACCGCGGTCCTGCGCTCCGGCACCGTGGCACACATCCAGCTCCTTGTCTCCTGCCCCTGGCATTGTTTTAAAGCCTTGCAACTCATGTTCTCGAGCAAGGACCAAGAAATGAGAGAGAGGGTTGACATAGGCTACTGCAGGCACAGAACATGGGTTGTTGTCACGAGAAAAAGGGAAATATGACATAAATCAATGGTCTAAAAGTCATCTGTATGACATGTTGGGTTTAACCTCTCGACAGTCTTGATGTCTTTGTTAGCATACTGTCACGTTTGTGTTTCTTTAGTTGACGTTCATTTTATTTCATTCAGTTTACTACATCAAATTGGCATTAAACTAACAGCTATTTTTTTGTTGAATTAAAGATAACCACAATGCCTAATTTGATCAGCATTCTGGTGGACATTAGCATTCTAGCAATCGATAATTGCAGGGAATCTCATTGAAAACCACTGATCCCAAATTCAGTTTCAAAACATGAACAGATTATCGATTATATTTGTATAAGAAGCATATTGCCATCAAAGTGTGAATGAGTCTCGGTCTTAAGACCTGTAATATCATTTTTCTTGTTTGTTGGCATCAGCTCGGTAATGGTGTTTGTTTACAGATTAGAGAACATGAAAAGAACAGAGGTAATCCCTGGCTTGGTGGTATTGTTATCAAGACTATCTCACAGCTATGCTTTGAGCACACTGTGGTGCACTTTTTAGATTTGTGAGGGAGGACGCTGATAAAAAGAGGCAGATTTTTTCCTTCTCTCAATCCAATTTTGGTGTTGCTTGGGTGTTTTCGGCAGTTCTCTTCATGGAAGGAGAAAATAAAGGAGAATCACAATAGCAGCACAGCCTAAGCAGGGTTTGGACTTCTCTGCCGTGTGATTACCAACCATCACACATTTCTTACGCCAATGGTTTGTGTGTCAAATGGAGCACCTTTGTTTGTTTAATGACCGTAAACACACTGAGTTGGTGGACTCTAAAGGAAATCCCTTGTACTCCTCTTTTCCACTCATAATCCTTAGTGTTTCTGTGGGAGGCATACATTAATTCATATACCATCAGTGTAATGTCCTATAACATTCCCACAAAGCACATCTGCCTTGTGTTAATGGCCTCTTTATAACTGTCCATGATCTCACATTCAATTTAATCAGGTTTCATGATTAGGGAGGGTGAATGGAGGAAATCTGTGTAAAAGCTTTAAACAACTATCCCCTGATGAGAGAAAGCACAAACACTGCAACATGCTGATGTAGTGTTTGTGCTTTCTCTCATCACTGGATAGTTGTGTCTGAACAGAGGACTTCCCCCTCATAAATCTGTCGGGGAGTTCACAGCCAGACTGTGTGCTTCAGTCGCGCTGCGTCGACTGGATGTAGTGTAACACACCAGAGACCACCAGTTTGTGTCAGACTGCAGGCTCAAACTCATACTTTAATGTAACTTCACTGTTCATCATGAACTCAGGCTGTGCTGCAAATTTTAATTTAGAATTGCTAGGTATCAGATTTAGAACTCATAATTCAAGGCATTTGTGTGACATTATTGTCTTGTGTGGTAGGTCAAAGAGTCTCCGACCGTGCAAGCGCTTCTGTAGGACGTTAACATCCTACCATGTTCGCAATAAAAATGCTACCATGCTGATGTTGAGCAGGCAGTGCTTGCATGTGTTTGTATGCTGAGATTGACCAACTGACACTAAACTCAAAGAACTACTGAGGCTGACATTTAGGTTTGCAGACATTTGGTCATAAACCAAAGTATTGCACAAATCAATATTTTGACCTGATGGTGGAGCTAGTTGAAAATACATGGGGCCGTCAAAATTGTTATAATTCATTGTCTGGGCACCACAAATAATGCGCACCAAATTAAATGCCAACAACAGTTGTTGAGACAGTCTATTCAAAAATCAAAAAAGTCTGTAAGATCCTCTGGGGACCATACATGTCTGTATGAAATGGTGTGCCAATATGTCAGTAGAATGTGAGATAATTAACTGGATAAGTGAGATTGAGACTGTATAAAAATCAGGGGATCAGAAAAATGATAAAGATTCTTCCTTTCTAAGGAGGCCCCATGCTATCCTTTAGAGCCCCACTGCTAGTATGGCTTAATGTCTTGCTTATAAGTCCCTAAACAGATCACATTTAATTAAGATTTGCAAGAGACTTAATTGAATACTGATGAAAAGATGTAATACGTATGTTTAAAATTGTTATTTTGTTTTCCTAACATTCAACAGCTTAGTGTAAAAGACCCTGGTTTGCAGTTTATCAGTAATGGTTTCAGCTCTTAAACATATGACTTGATGTTTTCTTCTAATCAATTAGTTTGTTTTGTGGGCATTCATACAAACTCCAACATCTTAACAGTGTTTTGGGATATGATGATTTATATCTTGCAAATAACATCCCATTGTAACTTATATCTTCGATAACATTAGTTTCTGCATGAAAGAGGGTTAGAATACATGTCCACTGTTTAGAATAATGTCAAAGCTATTGAATCATAAGATATTAGAAAGAAAAACACTAAAGTAATAAAAGAATTATGTTTGTATTTCTTCAATAAATTAATAAAATGCCATTAGCCTGGGAGCTTTCTCTGAAAAAAACCCAACTTCTAGGACAGCATCCCACAATATTAGATATTAATGTAATATATTCTGCATCAAGGCTTACAGTAAACAATATGAATAAACCCAATAACTTAATTTCCTTGTACTGTAATTTTGGGGCGTCAGTGCAACCACAAATGTGAATTTGTGCTAAATTAAATATAATACTATGTAATATTAATATTACATATATAATCCCACTTTTTTTTTTACACATATTTTGTATAAGGTATACTGAGACATATTTACTATTTTTCCAGCTAATTATAGCATCGCTTTTTATGTGTCTAGCAGAGTCTTGCTTCCTTCCTGTCATAGATGCATCAATAACTCAATTGGTTATGCATTTTTTATTTGAATAATGACAGGCAGGTGGCTGGACAATAGGCTGTCACTACATCTGAGAGAGAGGGGCACTTGGATGTGTGCAGAGCTGTCATTGTCTATCAGAGGCATCAGAGCTAAATGCATTAGAGGCAATGATCTGACAGATACATATTGTCAAGGCTCATTGACTTCTTTGTGGTGAGGCTGATTGATTGTTTGAGATTATGTTAAAATGGGAGGCGTGCACCTCTTTGTGATTCATAGTTGTGTGCTCATGCAATAATGCCAAACAGCAGCCTTAAAACTATCATTGAATTTGAATTTTACAATATTAGTTTTAACCTATCAACAGTCCATTCTGTTTTGGAATAATCGCTATTGGCTGGAGAGTTGGTTGTGTCCTCTCATCGGTGACAGCAAACTATTATGCAGCTGCATGAGGAATGAATTATGGTAGATGGAAAGGTGCCTCTGACACAGCACATTTTATAATTTGAAACAAACAGCATTATCAGAATATGAAACTATTTTGGAAATACAAATAAATCACTGTATGAAATCATCTATTGTCAGTGAAGCAGCTCTGGGCTTTACATCAGTGGGGCATCACAGATTTATACAGTGATAGATAGCTATAGATACATGTACATTTACATTTCAGCTCTGTGGTTGATCATTTTGACCGAGCCACCAGTCTGTTTGTCACTGTTCAAAATATCAATATCAGAACTATCATATACATGCTTAGCTTGTATGTTAGGTATCAACAGTGGTGTCTAACAGCTGCTTCATTAGTATTCATTAACATTTCTCTTATACTATTGCTTAGTTGCAGGAACAAAGTATCACCAATAAACATAAACAGAGCAACAAAGCACTATTCCTGTGGTGATACAAATATGGTACAATATCAGCTGCCATCTTAACAAATAACTTAAAATCAACTATACTGCAAACGTGTTATTATAAAGATGTTCTCTAGACAGGGTTAATTCTTGGATATATTTAATTAAATTAAAACTTGTTTTTCATGTTAAAATGTCATGAAATGTAGTCAGTCATCACTACTGTATCTTCAAAAATGTGAGTTCCATATGATTTTGTTTGACTGCAGTAATCTTTTTTTGGTGTTGATATAGGCCATGAAATAACAAAATAGAAAAGTCATGCCATGGTGGAAGAGGCGGTGTGTGAAGCTTTGTTTATTCTAGCTCGCAAGGTTCTGTGGCGCAGGCCTCCACAGATGCCACGCGAGCTACGAGCACGAACAAACAACGCGTCGAGCATCGACGCGTTGTTTGTTGCAGAATTCTCTGAAGCACCAGAGAGCAGACAAACACAATATTATGCGAAGAAGCAAGAAGTCAACATGTTACTGGCAGAATGCCATAAACTAACTCTTCAATGCCGGGGAGAAATGAACCGTAAACTGAGCTGGCGGCTAGCAGTCAATGGTGCTAAAAGCACCATTGACTGCTTTCAAGCAGGTTTTTGTTTGTCAGTTGTGCAAATGATTTCTGCGGCCTCTAGATAGCAATGCTCCAACAATGCGCCTGAAGACACCTCATTTTAACACCCCGGCACACAGATAGTACATACGGACACAATGTGCGCGCTGGGCATGGTAATGACAACTGCATCAGTCTGAAACTAGCAATGACAGTTTGCGTTGTGCTTTGTGTCTCTTTGTGATAGGGCCTAATAAGGCAAACTTGTTAGCAATCAGTAACCTCTCTTCCAGCAGACACAGAGCGATATTAGCATTCATTTGAAGTCATGTTCCAGGACACCAGCAAATGTAAGTTGAATACTCACTCTCCTTTTAACTGTTTTGGTCTCCACAAACTCCTGAGGGGAATATCTTGCTCTTTACCTGCTAAATGCTCCACTATGTTCATTAGCGAGTTGTTAACTTTGTTTGTCTGCTGTTTTGTGCTTGGCAGGTTGCGAACACTGGCTTTACCCTTGTAAACAGCTGCATTCGACTGCAAACACTGTTGATAAGATTGAATTAAAACAGTAAAGAGGAAAACACTCGGAGGGGAAAAGAGTCAGTTGGGTTCGTCACCATGACAGATCTCTTAGAGATATAGTCCTTATCATTGTTATTATAAAAATATGGAGTGGTGCAACTTTAATAAGCAAATGTAGGGGTCCCTATAAAACATGTTTGCTGATGTTGTGTGTTTATAAAGACAATAGAAATCATTCACTCCAATGCACATATACAATGCATACGAAGACTATATGTGGTGTTTTATTATACATATGGATTTATAAATATGCATTCAAGTTGGACCGGTGAAAGAAAGTCAAAGAATCATTTTCAAATGCAGAGTGTTGATCATGGGATGTGATGAATATTTAAACCCGATACCCCACAGAAATACATTTACAGAACAATCATTTGTTCATTTATTACAACTCAGTTAAATGTAAATTACCTGAAGTACGCACTGACCATTGGCTAGATGGTACTTGGTGTAATTGAAATGCCAGTGTATGTCTGCGTCCCCGATCAGTCTTGACACAATCACTGGTTCCTAATCAGAGTGAAAGTAATACCACCCCAGAGTACTTAATGAACTCCCTCGAGTGAACTCACTGAGTCAACGTGACTATGTCCATAAACAAAGAGCACAAAAGTCCTCTTACGCACATTAACTTTCTGGATCTAAAAAGCATTGCCCTTATATATCCCGATCTTCTATATGTGTAGCAAGGATTTCACGCTGTCATCTTGCCCTGGCTCTCCAGCAGCCTGCCGTCCTCGGTTGTTGGCAGCTTGGAGCGTCAATGCTTCTTTGTTTCTCTCATCCTGGGGGACAGTGAGCTGATGACGAGGGAGGATTAGATTTGTCCAGTCACAACATAGACAGCGTGGTAATAGTGAGTCATTGGCCCTGTGGGGCTCAGTGGTGTCGCACAGGCCCTGGCAGTGGGCAAACACTGCCGCAACTCGTTCTCAACCACTATCTGTTCCTGCAGATTCTCCTCTTAACCCTCGAGGCCTTTAATTTCACACAAATTGAAAGAAGCCACACCACGCTGAGACAGAATGACCTCAATGATAATGATGGGTTAGCCTAAAAGATATGAAAGTTGAATTCAAATTAGGAAATATAATGTATGTGAATGAAACGCTGAATGCTGTCTTTGCCAACTCCGTATGGCATCGCTAACGTTACCCCCAGTGGACGGAGATGGGCGGCCGCTGGCACATTTATGTTCCGTTTGTTCGCCAAATGTTTTGGTAAATTGCTGGTTTTACTTCCCTTACTTATAAGAGATTTATTGCATTTAAGCACTTCGTACCAGAGAGAGGAGGTTTGAGACGCTGCTATTTTTCACTTTAAAGATCCGAGAGCAGAACCGTTAACGCCACACCTTGTAAACACCTCGGGTGTTTACTAACTTGGAACCGATTTCGGGGGTTATCCCTACTTATGTGATTTCTCTGAGTGAAATGTCTCAACACCTATTGGATGGATTGCCATGAAATGTTGTCCTTTGGGTGAATTACACTCACTTCTCATCTAGAACCATGAACAGGGCAACTTTTTTATTCAAATACTTTAATTTAAGACCAAGTACCTACACAATAGGACTGAATGACTATGGCCAAATTGCTAATTGCAATTAATAATCACAATTATTGATAGATTTTGTATATATTTATTGCACTTTCCCATTTAAGTAAACAGACAACTGCTTTCACGTTGTTCCTACTAATAAAAAAAATAAAAAATAAAAATTACACTTCAAATAAGATTCCTCTTTAACTGGATGCAGTATTCAATGTTTTCAAAAGGGAGTAATATACAGTATATTACTCTTCTACTTTGGAATGCAGTTGTAGGATGCACACACAGTGGCATGACAATCCCCAAAAGTAAGAACTAAGAAAATGATAATAGAGAACCCTGGGTTCTGGGTTAAAAGTTCAGACATGTAGGGTGGATCCTTGACTGTGTTAAAAGTGCTGGTTAAAACCTTATAATTGACTCTGACCTTTATTGGCAGGCAGTGGAGGGAGGATAACATGGTGGTGGACTTTGCATCCATTAAAAGCTTAGCAGCATTTTTTCTACAGCAGAAAAAATATAGTACGGACTTAAAAATGATATAAGAATTTTGCAGCATAGAAGTCATACGTTTGTAACCTTTAAAAACCATGTGGCCAAAATAATCTTAATATTTTATTTGAATCTTTTTGGGCGGTGGAATCTATTCGGCAGAAGGATGTGCAGAATTATGATGGAGGCCTCCACATGATTCGCTCAGAGAACACTAACTATCCCCTGTATAAGCCAGAGATAAATGCAAACAAGCAGTTGGCAAGTGCTTGTCCTCCTGGGTTGCTTTTTTGATTATTATTTCTGTCTTGTTTCATGCTGTTTTCTCGGAGAACCTTGAAGATTGTTGTGTGAATGCCTCGTAATTAGATGTTTTGGGACTAAGGCTACCGCTGGAATTGAGTGATGTAATCAGTGCTCCATCCTTAATTGCACATGCCATGTGGAGGATGGCTAATTTAGCCCACCAGAGTGAAAAACCGCAAGCTTTTTACCAGTTGATGAAAAAAGAAAAATCCTATATAGCCTTTCTCTGTCCAGTTGTATTTTTTATAGCCAATCTGGAGGGACTAACACACGCGTATATTGCTTTGACAGAGGATGCAAAGTTTATAACACAAGCTGGGCTACCTTGTATGATTGAAGCATGCATGACTGCTTCAACAATATCCATGCCAAAGGACAGGGGAATGCAGAGAAAAAAGTACCGCATGATAAGGAGAAAGGAACTACAACTGAGCATGCTGCTCTTATCTGTCTTTTCAGAGATGGAAGCCAGAGTTGTTCATCCAAAGAAATATTCAGGATCTGACCTGAATGTTGACAACGGCACTTTTGTCCGAATGAGAAATATGTCTGGAAATATACAGTGAGCTGACCAGCAGATAGAGGTGTGTTGATCTCTGAGATGGCAGTCTCCTGTGAATGAAGACAGATGAGAGGTGAAGAATCACTCTCTGTGATATGGCACAGTAAACATGAGCTCACCACTGAGACAAACAATAAGAGACAAAAAACAATACAATACAGATCCTCTCACACAAAAGCATACAGAGTCCATAAAAGAAAGTGTCGGGTATAGGAACATTCTATCCATTATTTGATAAGAGTTCAGGAGTTGCACACAATTTCACAGAAAGATTTATTTTTGGTATATCTAGCGGCGCTAGAACTCAATGTAGAATAAGAATGGAACTACATTCATTTTAGTGGTCTTTACACACTCTTGGTTGCAGATTTTGCTTCATGTTTCCTTTTTATCTAATTTAATGCTGACCGAGTAAAACTGCTCCGGGTCTGTTGTCAATTTAATCTGCTCTGAATTTAATCTGCTCTGAATAATTTGAATTGAAACCATCAACAAAGGTAGGACTGGATCCATTTTCAGTCAAACCATGGTGTTGTGTGAGCAACATGGACCAGTGACAGAATGTATTGATATTGGATATGCATATGTGACATTTCTTTGAAAGCGAATCCAGACAAAGTCACCGGCTACACTGTACTCTTGACTGCAGATCCAACTGCGTCCTACTTTTTCTTTATTAGCTCTGTGCAGTTAAGACCACCAGAGAAAATAAATCTAAAATAAAGTGTAGAATACTTGCTGGCAGGCTTCTGAATAAGGGTTGTTTTGGTTCTTTCTTTCACAGGTTTTACAGTATTATGCCGACAAGTCACCATAATCCTCCAATGAGCAAGTTAGTTGTCAGTCCATGTGACTTCACGCTTGGTTTGTTTATGAATAAGGAAGTGGGAACCCTGGGTGCACGGAACTGAAATGCTGAATCCTTTAGTGTGGAGAATGGAAACCAAATTAAAGGCTATTACATGTAATACGAAAATGTTCTTGCGGGTCGTGCTCATGGTGTTGGATCTTTGACTTATCATATATAAACTGCTCTTTTAGTATTACATTTACTAAGATATCACTGTCTTGTCTTGTGTATGGTAGGCATACATATTTTTGGCAGCACTGTTAATGTGATGATGTTTTTATAGCACATTTTTCAGCGCACATACCTAATTTATGAAGGGAGGCAGCTATGTCAAAGTTATATAGTTTGTAATATTTTACACCTGGATGCACCATAACCTCCGCTGTCTGATAGAGGCTGAGCAGCTCCACTGCAGCAGTATTCAGTTGATAAGGAATAGGTGATAATAAACTCTCTCACCTGAGTGTTTAATGGTTTTCTGAGTAATGTCATAGCTTGTTGGAGATATGTGGCGACATCCCAAAAAGCCAGAGGTCATTATTATCTGCAGTAATAGTGCTACACATCACAGTACTCCAAAACTTATTTTTGGACTTCAGTTATATGTTTCAAAAGGGACATCTGGGACAACTTCTTTGACACTTTTGCAAGCAAGCTAATTTGCTAGCATATTTACTGTGGCTGTGCAAGCTAGCTCTCATTACAGTATGGACCACATTCACTGTGGGTTTATTGGTGCCGTTTTATGTGTTTTAATGTTACATATATTTTAATATAATAATAAATTTTCAGAATAATTTATATTTGAGATTTATTTTGTGTCTCTCTGCTACAATAGCATTGAGCTGTGTTCTTTTTCTGGGTGAAATACATTAAAACATTGAAGGGAAAAATCTGCAATGAAACTTTTCTAAATCTAATCAACTAGAAGTTATGTGTAGATGAATGCAAGTATATAGTTTGTTGTTGTTCTAGTAGTTTGTTTCTCTAATTATTTTGTACATTTGACCTTTGATTTTTTTTGTATTGATTACATTCCCATCACATTTAGGTTACTTTCTTTTAAAGTTCATTAGAGGTGAACTAATGAAGAAATGTTGCAGTACTGGAGTAATGTAGTGTACTACTTACTAGTACTAATCAACAAGCTAATGTTTCAGAGACAAGTTTGTTTCATATTCTTCATCGATTGGCTTCTTACAGTGACAGCAGACTAGCTAGTCAGGCTAATGAAAAGTCTCAAACTACTCCTATAGCTGTCTCTATCGGTCACGTGACACTCACGTTGCAGCGCGGTTTAATGGCTAACAGGATTAATTAAATATGCCAAGATTAATTTATTTGTCCTTTCTTTTTTCACAGCAAGAGCATGAGGCTTCATAATAATTGCTGCCCCCCTCCCGTCTCTGCTTTTCAGTCTAACATTAGTTAGCCAGGAAAACCTGTGGTGCTTTAGCTTGGCCTATTGAGGATTAACTCAAACAATAATATTGTTATTGTTCTGCCTGTAGAGCAGCTCTGCATCCAAGAAATGTTTGTAAAACTAAAATTATAATGAGCTTCTGCTCCCTTAGCTATTTCTTTTTCAAAACAATGAAAAGTCCACATCTGAAAACTTCGCTCAACAGGAATCGTCCAATCTTTTAGGATTCCTAGAGACCTGTTTGCTGGAGCTCAGAGTGAGTGGTTGTCAGTCACTGAAATACAATTCAGCTTGGCAGCTGGCTTTTGTAAATAAAATGTGCCCCGCTGCATTGCAAGGTCGAAATATTTTGTGAAAATTAACAAATGTTGTCAGTGATTGTGAAAGCTGTTCCTTCTGATCTAGTCTCAAATAGAAACATTTCACTCTCCTTGCTTTAATAGCTTTTTTCCCTGGCCCAGAATAGATCTTGTTCATGGAGTTAGTTTCCAATCTGACAGATTGTAGGTTAAACTGCAGATTTAAAGCCAACCCATCTGCAGCTACAAAAGAAAGCTCCTCTTTTCAGAAGGGAACGAGACAGCGTTGGCCATATTTCCAAGGATTAGAATATTCCAAATATCACTAGTGATTGCAATGACCTTGCTGTATGTGTTGATGTATACAACAACCCACTCGGGAATGAACACCTTGAATACCCAGAGAATGATGATAGATCTTGATGAGTGTATGTGTGTGGGTTAAATGTTAAAGTCCCTATAGACTTAGTAGTACAAGATTTATATCTATGTGTTTTCCTTTTGTCTCTTGGTACAGTTTAGTGCCTAAAAGCCAAAAAGACAAGTACAGAAAGCCAGATGACATCTGTGCAGTGTGCAGCATCAACCGTTGCTATTAGTCACTACAGTCCTACAATTATGATGATAGACACAGTGCTGGGATCTGGCAAGAGTGTGTTTAGTTATTAGCCAGTTTGAAAACTATTGATAGCGGCAAACAAATCCTTTGTATTGATAGCAGGGATTTGTCCTTCTGACTTACCGGCGTAATCTCTCCAAACCTAGGACCTGTGACTGTACCCGTCTGTATTGGCGGTGTAAAATAGCGAATGTTGACTTGAAGAATCCAGGGTTGAGTCTGATTTCGGACTGTGCAAAAATATCGATATAGCTTAATACCGCAATGTGTTTTTAAACGATAGTGTAATGATAAGTCCGCGACAGATCTAAACAGATTTAAACAGATTTAAAATGTCCTTGCCTCGAATCCCTGTGTGTGTCAATCAACCTCCTCTTCTGCTCCTGTAACACTAGATGCTGCAGCCTATTGCCTTCTCCCAGCCTGTCACATGATCCGGCCAACACTTCTATATGTCTTTTCAGCTCTATTTTTATATTTTCATTAAAAAATTGCAATATATCGCGATATATTGTATTGTGAGGTGCTTGACAATATTAGCCTGATGCGGTTTTGGTGCGGTTTCACAGTCTTGGCTTTCTTTGAAGTCCCGATTACCAAATTCACCAGTGCATTGTTAACAAGAATATATCATCATTCATTCATTGCTATGCTGTGGTTAACTGTTTTTGTTACTGTAGCCCATTGTAGTTCACTGCAACAACTTTATTTTTACGCCAGTGAGATAATCTTATATCCAGATTTCAAATTAAATCTAAATTGTTTTGAGTATGGATTGGATTTCCTAATGATTACTATACAAGGCTGTTTGACTTAATTCAAGGGTTAGGGTTATGTTAGGTTAGGTTATGTTTGACTACATACAGGGAAGGTCTGTTACGGGACCTCCACTATGCTTTGACACTTATGTTAAGTTCTGAAATTTCCAGATAAAACAATATTAGTTTGTTGTTGTTTCTTGCTTTTGGATTGCATGATGGTATATTCTCAACTTTACCTTGATTCAAAATATCACATTTCTAGATTTAGACTTCATTCCAGTGATAATTACTATAAGTAATACACTGACTGAATAATCACATCATACAACCCCACTTAAAAACATCCAAACTATCACTTTAAAATGTGGCCATTTGGTGATTAGAGCTAAGCCCAAAGTACAACTAAGTCCTTATTTTGCAGGTATTTGGTCATTAACCAATGTAATGGACACAGTTAAAGGTTAAGCTGTGAATGGGGCTACAGAAATAATCAGAGTATCACTAAATCCACTGAGATTCATCTACTGGCGATCATGAACATCTGTGCCGATTATATTTCTAATTCATTGAGTAGATTTATTTGACCATAAGTGACCTGCTGGTTTTGCTATGAAGGAAAAGCTAGATGTACTTGAAGAAAGCTCATATGGAAACAATGTTCACTCATTTTTGCAGTTTGGTCAGCTGATTGCTGGACTGCCACCATAATGAGCTGCAAAAACTCAATTTGTTTGTGATTTTGTAAAAGCACACATAAGACTAACGTGTGCCATTAATAGATGTATTCTACTTCCACACTATGAAGTACATAGTGCGAATCATCAAAGTGCCCTGTCATGGTTAAAACAAGAAATAAGGAATCTTAACAAAAACACTGATAATGTTGCTCAAACTGAAATTTTATTTACTGTGTCACTTCATATACACAAAATACAATTCACGTACTAAGAATGAGTACGTGCTGTGACAGTGGGACAAAGCTTATGTTATTTGGCTTTCAACTTTCGAGTCTTAGACGATGGAGCTTCACACAAACACTTCAAAGCAATCCATTGTTTGATGTAGACTTATAAGGTATTTCTATATCCATATAGATTTAAAGGTTCAAATGTTTTTCATCCATGATTATTAGGCATACGTCCAGCGGCTGTTTTTCCCTGAGCAACTACCCACACCAAAATGTGTTTGACTGACAGCTGACAAAGATGGACTCTATAGCCAACCAGAAACTCTTTCTAATTTTCCACCATTCCCGTTACTTTATGCTGCTTGCTTTGTGGAAATGAACAGAATGTCATAACTCTTAATTTCTGGCTCAAGATCCTTCCATTTAAGCAGAAAAATCTTTGCAACTCCACCACCTGGAGTGAATCTACATTTCTTTCTCACCATTGACGTCTTTCTCATGACATTGAATACATTCATAACACCCCCAATTTTTGCTCAGCAATTTATCCAAATGCACCATTCAGTTTGAATTGAAGACATTAAGCATATCCAGGCTAAGAATACTGCAAAGTATTATCCAATGAGGGACGATTATCATCCTAATTATTGTCTATTCATTTGCAATGCACCTACTGTCTGGTGCAGTAAAACTTAAGAAGAGAAAGCTTCTTAAGAACTCAGAGATAAGCTTACACTACATTCATAACCACTGCGTAGTCAAGTCTCACAGTGTGGCTGCATTCATAAGGATTCAGCCTTGTCAGGAGAGCTCCAGGCAGAATTTATCATCCTATATGTGGGTGACCTTGGGGAGAGGTTTACCAGTAAACTTAGGGAGGGAGCACGGTTGGATAAGGAGGTACTTAAGCATACAAAGACACTGTGCTACAGAACTCTTTCATTCATAAGCTCTATTTTTCACACCTTGCTATAAATAAAGTGATTTGGGGGAAATCTTCTCTCTGTACTGACTATATAAAGTGATTTAATTAACTTACGGATCTTACAGCTATCATCCCGAGGTTCCTCAGCAAAGACTTCACAATGTTGGCTTTCATAAATAATGTAACTGTTCATTGTGAGATTTTTTCAATGGACCATAGTTGAACTCGGAAGTTATGTTTTTTGCTGGCTTTGTAAAAGTTTGAGTTGATGTGTCTTGATATTTTTGGCTTGAATCACACCCATTTTCATTATCAGATGCAGGCTCCTCACACTCATCAGAGAGACACTACTTCATTTTCAAGCGGCATTTTCAGGCTTCATAATCAAACTGCTTGATTTTCTTTGGTTCACTTGATTTAGTGCAGTGTTAACATGATTTCTTGGCGATAACACTAGAAGAGGGGAACTATGATAGAGTTGGGGAACATTGAAATGTGAATTACAGTAACTGATCTGAATTTCCATTTTTCAGTGATTACTATCAATCGTCATGTAATCAATCTGCCTCTAGAATTCTATTTGCCGTGTAATTGTATCATTTCTAACGTAGCTCTCATCAGTAGGGGGCCAATAAGTCCTGGTTGTATTTGTATCCACTTGTTCCTTTGCCCTAACAGAGCTCAATCACCATTAAATGTCCCTCTGCACTCACAAAGAGGACGACTGACTGCCCGCGAATGCCTCTGTATTTAGCCTGATTTACGATATCGTTTCGCAATAAAGGCCAGTGTGAGGGGAAGAGATTCATTAAGGAGCTCAGTTTATGTTTTAGAGAAGTCCGGAGGGGCCACGTGAATACTGATTGTCACACAGATATGTTCTTGTCTCACGCTCCTGACCCAAGCCAAAAGCTCTCAACCCCTTTCCCCTCCAGCCATGTGCACTGGGTGGAACAAAGGAGGAGCTGTTCTCTGCCCGCAGGATGCCCAGGATGCTCAGAGTTCTTGCCACCCAGTCTGCAGTCTCCTGCTGTGGCAACACTGGTCCAGACATATCAGGCCTCCTCGCAGCACCTGGAGGCCCTTCTCGGCATCCCTGAATGACATCCCCACTGGCCATCCCACTAACAGCGGTGCCTATTTGGGAGTGTCTCTTGCATCCACAGCTTCACCAAACAGGCCAGCGGCACGACGTTGCAGTGTTTAGTCTTCATCGGTCGATATTCTTTAATCCCCAAGATGATGCTTTCTCTCATGAACTCAAAATAGCTCATCCTCCTCCCTTGTGAAGCCACGGGCCCATTACTCTTTATTAGCTCTTAGTATCTTAAATGTGGCCGTCCATTAGCGGCGAGGCAACAAACAGCCCCAGCAGGTCCCTTGGTAGTCTGCTAGCACATACACAAACACACACACACACACACACACACACACACACACGGACACACAAACACACACATACACTAATGTAAACTGACCCTTAATCAAGAGCAATCTTTGTGCATTGGATTCAGCTCATCTCCAAGATAAAGAAGAGTCATCTGTGTAGAATATTCTCTCAGAAGATTTTAAAACGTTGTATTGTGTCCCTACCTCCATCCTCCATGACTCTTACTTATCAGCTGGGCGGACTCCACAGACCTCTATGTGCCTGAATGATTTCTTTTCGATGGAAGCTGGCATGAAGTAAAACCATACTGTGGCATGTATTGATTATTTTTCCAGTCCCTCTTTCTTGAATTTCTTGGTGACTGAAAAGCATAAATCATCGGCAAATAATCCTTGAAGGAAATAGTGTAATTATTATTCTTGACGCATGGTCACAAATTCAATAGCCCTTATTAATTGAACAAGGAGAGAAATATGATGTGGGTAATTCAATGGGACTAGAGAGCTTTCAGTCATCCCTCATGTTTAAGATGGTCCTGTTTGGCATTCATGACAAAGCTCAGAAGGATTCAGGGTCAGGATGTGTTCAAAGGCACTGTAATTGTAAACCTCGACAAATAGCAGCTTTGCAATAATGTGCACACAATCCTTTTATATGTGACCCTTGTGTAGGAGACCATTCAAAACTGATATTTTAAGAGAATTCATATATTCCCAGAAACATCCAACCTTTTCTCTATTACTTTGTCCATTGTTGCTCACGATCTACTTTTGCTACTTCCTATTGAGCATTCTGTCCTTGTTGCTTATTACTGGTCTCTCTTGACATGTGCGATGAAGCATAAAGACAGGCAACAGACCGGCCAGACACCCGGGCAGCCATTCGCTTCTGTCTCCACCCATGTTACTACAGCCAGGAGTGGACAGCAGGAATGCTGCCTTTCCTTCCCTGGTGTCCTCTATTGTGGCTTTTCATTTACTCTGCTTCTGCGAGTGTGAAGGCTGCTCTTCGCTCCGCGAGTCCTATTCCAGCTCTACATATCCAAGTGTAGATGAGGCTGGGCATAGAAGGGGTGCTGCTTGACTTGTTAACACTCACCTGAGACCTATCTTTCCCCCCAGCACACCTCTCTACACAGCCGTGTCTGACCGGAAAACTGTTAACCTCAGAAATGAGAAAGCTGTGTGGGAGTGGCACCAGATATTTTAGAGTGACAACTAAACTAATTGGAGCAGATATTTGTGTAAGGCTTTTTACATGCTGTACGCTTGTACACAGAAACTGGACCAGTGCTGAGATTGTAGCTCCATATCTTCTGTGAGACTTTGAGATTGTTTTCCACTGAGCTGTGTTATGGCCAGAACTAGTCTGTCCCCTCAAATTGAGTTATTTCCCTCAAAACCACGAATGTAAATCTCATGGTAGCACTAGATGAAAGGTCAGAGGATCATCTGGGAACTGTGATTGTCTGTACAAAATTGTGTAGCAAGCAATCCAGTAGATACGGGAATGCTTCACTGGATGAGTGAAAACTTTGACCTGCTGGTGGCACAAGATGACATGTCAGGAGATTGCTAAAGTTATTAGGATTCATCCTTGTAAGACCAATAATATCTGTACAGAACTTGATGACAATAAATTCAGAAATTATTTAGATACTTTAATCTGGGCCAAAGTGGTGGACCAACCAATTTAGCCTGTGTACGAATCTAAATAACTACTTTTGTGCAAACATACAGTGCTTTAATAATGGCCATTTTCCAATCAAATGTATGAAGCTACCATGCTCTGTATTTGTTCAAAATCACCAGGGTTTCATCGGTGAGAGGTCCTGACAGCTGTTTCATGAGGAAAATACAGCTTCAACAGTTTCCACGGAGAGAAAGAAAAAAAAAACATCTTATTAAAAACTGGAAATGAAGAAAGAGCCTCAAAGATTTTAATTTATCTGGCTCAGCAAAATGCTGCCTATTGTTTTACAATGTAATGCCCCACAATAGGAAGTTTAATTATACATGATGTGGATCATAAAGTGTATGCTGAAATAGACAGTTTTCTCAGTTTAATTATCATTATTTTTCCTTTGCCTTAGCATTTCTCTGCCAGCTAATAGTTATGTGCATCCCTCCACCTCCCCCTATATTGAAGAAATCTGACTGGTACACTTGGCATCTTTTAACATTTACCATTAATATTTCTACAGCTCAACTGCAATGAAATACACTGCTATTCCAATTTGTCCACTGGGGGGCACACTGTAGGCGACTGTCCATGCAGGAGCTATTTCCGGTAGAAAAGAGGTTAAAATAGTTAAATGGGAAGCCAGTGTGCTTGGTGTGTTCCCAGCAACTTTCTCATGGTACATCATATATGGTGCCTGTATCAGACTCATCATGGCGAAAAATACAAGAACTTGCAGGGACAACTGAGAACAGAGATGATAAATTAATTGTTGGCAAATCAGCGAGACATCTCAGACTGTCATCTGTTTATTAATTGGGTTGTGAAGCCTAGCAGCACAATGATCAACCAGGCTCTGTCTGAGTGTAAAAAAATTACAAACGACAACTTGTTTTTAACACTTTGGTTTGTGTGCAGATTAAACAAACAATATCTAAAATGTTAACTACATGGGTGTAGGTGCTGGTAGGTGTATTTTGTTACGGTTGGACAAAACCTGGTTAGCTGTTTCCTCCTCTCTGCAGTCTTTATGCTAAGCTAAGCTAGCTGGCTTCTGGATGTATATATATATATTTATTGTACAGACATGAGTGGTATCAATCTTCACATCTAACTCTTGGAAAGAAAATATTCAGCATTATTTTGTGAATGTCCAACTAGTCCTTTGAAACAGAACATTCTGCTGCATACTTTTGTTAATGGTGCACATACTGCTAATAAACAATCCAGTGAAGTGAAGTAAAGGGAAATCTGGCCAAAGGGACATTATAACAAGCCAGTTGTAGGGGCCAGAGCAGGAGGGGGCCCAGACAGCCTCCAAAAGAGAGCTTTTATTGAACAGGAGTGCCGAGAGCAATATTCTCTCAGGGGGTCCAGATATCTAAGCTACACCCCTGCTGCACAGAAAAACAAAGAACTACTGGAGTTTGAAAAGTACGTTTGTAATGTGTTTTTTCGATTTCTCCTCCCCAGAACAAAGGAGGGAGCTATTCCTCTTAAAATAGCTGTGTATGATTTATTAATTCCAATATCTAACACAAGCATGCTGATTTGGATTATGCTGGATCTGGGTTTGGAGATTTCCAGGCTTTATGTGTCTTGAGATTATTTTGCAGTTTATGAATTCAATGTTTTTCTTTCCAGACACTGGTCTGAGAAAAGGTTTGCTAGCATAGGCTGCTGCTAGGTGAGCTGGTTTGCAACTGTTTGGACACACACACACACACACACACACACACTCACACACACACACACACACACATACACACTGGAAAACACTGAACAGAAAAACATGCATGGATTAAAGCAATGTTTTTTAATTGTTTGTGCTAAATCAACATCAAGTTCAACTTTCTTTAGTATTGATCACCTGAGCGTCCAAAAGTAATTATTAGACACACTGTATATTCTACTACTCACAGTAACAGTTTGGTGCAGACATATCAAGATCCTAATTAGAATTGGAATTTTCCATCTTCTGTTTCATTTCCCCCTTTCCACCTCAGCTCATCTTATTTTAGATGTTGTTTGTACACAATATGTGCCTCGGTGCTTTGCTTTGAATAGCATTCAAATTACTTCTTTGATAGGTGGACATGGTAGTTTGATGAAACCGTGGGTTCCTTCAACAAGGTCTTTCTTCATGTTTGCAGCACTTGTAATTGTAAATAGTTAGGACTCATTCATTTGGTCTGGTTTATGACTTTATCATTTTGGCTGGCATTAAATATTAACAGAAGAGCGTTTTACAAGTTCATTATTTGTAATGTTTTTATCAGATTCTAAATAGTGGATCAAGAGCCTCTTTCTGATGCACAATGTATAATATATAAGCAAAGCAACAATGACATGTCCAGTCATTAATCAGGAGCTTAATATGCATTGAAAAAAATATTTTGAATAAGGAGTGATTTTCTGTAGAAGCAAAGGTCTGAGCACATTTGAGTCCTTTCTGTCTGCTGTGAATCATCCCATTTGAACACAGTGCGTAAGCTGCACAGTCCAGTGGAGACTTTACTTTCCTTGAGACATGAGGGCTCAGACACCAGTGAGGGGAACGCTACCGTAGCCCCAAGGGACCAGAGGATGACTTTGTTCCTGACTGTTCTGTCTTGCCGGACTATCAAGCTTTTCATTTGTCAGCAGCACAAAGCCACAGGAATGCCTATTGCCAACAAACAGCACAAGGCTCCTGCTTGTTCAGGAGAAAATACAAATTGATCTGTGGTGCTCTGTTGCTCAGAAGTCTGTGTTCCCTGTCGTAAAGACAAGGTCCGGATCAGAGTGTTTTACTCCGATGCCCTAAGTAGGACTGGTGCTGCCCCTTGGTTGAGGGTCAGAGCCCGCCGCCACCTTTGCACCCTCAGTGGGACAGCAGCGCTGAGGTCAAGAAGGGCACCATGAATCACAAATCCCTGTCCGATTTGTAAACTGTAGGGACATTGATTTTACACAGATGATAAGAGGAAAGAAATCCTCTGGCAGCTAACAGGAAGATTGTGGTATGCTGAGGGAGTGTAATCACTCAGCAGATTGCTCTTGAGAATGTCAAAGCCCTTTCTTATTGTGATTTAAATCTTTTTTTTTAAGCGGGCTGTGCTGCTCCTCAACCAGCAGGGCCATAGGCAATAAAGCAAACTGTACTGTGAACTTTATCTTTCCAAAACTGCACATATCTGGCACATATCTGTTTTTAGATGATTTGATGAGCAGCCATACCAGTACCTGAACATCCAAACATTATTTATAATAATCTCCTAATTGTGTTGGACCCTTATCAGAGTATGACATACTAATGGTTCATATTTTGGTCTGTGCCAAAATGATGTTGAAGTTCAATAGAGAAATATTTTTCTCTAAAGATTTCAACATTTTGAAATATTATATAAACCCAAGAGGATATCCAATAACTTTGCCATAGTAAAATAAAATGGGGAAGTTTATGATTTCCTACAGAAACTATTTGATCAAAGCATAGTAAACAAGATTATATATCCGATCAGGAATTCGATGGTAGATTTGATTCTTTTGAACATTTTTGATACTCTGGACATGTCTACCTTGGGGCACCAGACCCCCAGCGGCCTCAAAAGTCAGGCTTTTATTGCATTTGAGTGGGTTTGCAAACTTTGTATTGAATATAAAGCAATAAAGTACAGCATTTTATTATTTTGAAATGATACATTTCTATTAAATAATTGTATACAGCACACAGTAAGTTTATCAGAGCATTACAATAGTTCACATGTTGACCACTGATTTCTCTCATTGTGTCTCAAAATGTAATTGTCTTATATATAAAAATATATAAAAAATAATGCTATACAAACAATACATAATTTGGTAAACTGTCATTTCCTGAAGATTATACACATAATGCAATGAGAAAAAAGTGTTATTCATGCAGAAAATAAAAGCAATATGGTGTAATATGCTGGTTTCGATCATGAGATCTAGAGTCTGACTTTACGCTGCAGTAAATGCAACAACAATACAAGATGAAGCATTTCATTTAGCGTTTTGAATTCTGTTTGTAATTTCAGTATTTTGTGTTTAAATGTAATACTTTTTATCAAATCTGTTTAGCTTTTTGCATCAAGAGATTTGCACAAATATACTGTATATTTATTTTCAGTCACATAGCAGCAAGCTGTAACCAACAAATAGACTTAATTGATAAATTGATTAAAGTGTTGTTTTTTTAATTGTTTGATTAATTGCTTTATTGTTTCAGCATTAATTATGTTGTGATGGATTGTGTCTTCTCTCTGTTATACTGTTACAATACAAACACTTCACTACACGCGCCTTCACAATTCTCACAACCTAATTTCTATTGACAACAATATGATGAGTCAGAGACTAGGTGGCAGGTAAACATATGTAACATCCCATTAAGAATAGGAACTATCACTGTGGTGACCAGTTGACCCACCACAGTTGAACATTGAGATGTGTTGTACCAGTTTGTCACTGCTTCAAATGGCTGTCACTCACTATTTGTCTAGTTTTGACTGTCTGTGTACACCAAGTGAGCTTGCCCTGACTTTGTATTCTCCTTTGTCTTTTAGTAACCGACTGTCGAGTCTTAGAGGGATTGCAGAGATATTCCTCCAGCCCCACATACCTGCCGGTCAACTATCGGGTGCTCAACGCGGACTTGGCGTTCTTCCTGAAGGAAGCCAACCAGGACTTCATGAGGAACTCTAGCCTGATGTCCCGGACTGAGCCCTTCTTTATCTACCAGGCCAGAAGTTTGCCCTCAATGAACACTAGCTATGGGCCCCTCTCCGTGGAACAACCTGTCCCTTTAGAGCTCCTACAGAGCCCGGGGACATTTCCTGCCTCTTCTGTTTTTACCTTCAACTGGAAGGTGCAGACCTTTATCATGAATACCAGGATTCACTTGGCCAAGCCCAAAGTCCAGGTGCTGTTTTATGTTGCAGGCAGGGACTGGGACGATTACAGCGCTATCGACAAGCTGCCCTGTGTGCACATGTTTGCTTTCCATGAAACCCAGGAGGTGCGTGGCACATGCCAACTGAAGGGGGGGCTGGGGCTGTGTGTGGCTGAGCTGGAGCCCTTGGCCAGCTGGTTCAGCCCACCCAGTATAGTGCCAGGACGCCAGAGGAACCTTGAGGTGTCCGAGGGCACACCAGTGGAGCTGTACTACATGCTGCAGTCCGCAGAAGCAGGGGAGTGCCACTCAGAGGAGGCCAGGAAGGACGACTTCATCCGCTCAAGCCAGGAAGGGCTGTTTGGTTCCTACACCTCCACACCGCTGCGTAGGATCGGTGGTGTGAGGCTCTACCAGAACCCCACTCCACCGCCCCTTGTTGAACACAGGCTTGATAACAACTTTATGGTCATGGTGCCAGCAACACCCGTGAGACAGAGAGAAACCGTCTCTGCGTACATCACTGTGTCAGCCGACTCGCCTGTGGAGATGTTTACTCTAAGGTAAGAACACCTTTCTTGTTGTTCTCGTGCAAAGTGTCTGGTTGCAGACTTTCTCTGTCAGTCTAAGACTCTGCAGTCAGTGTCTATTGACTCTTTTTGCCACACTAAGGTTTTTCAAAAATGTATACATCCACACTGAAACATGGCTAAATCTTATTTTCTTTCTATATACTCTTTTTTTATGAGCAAACACTGTGATCCACAACTCAGATTGGTAACTGTTCTTTCTCACAGCCGGTTAAACCTCTGTTCTCTCCCCTGCTCTCCACGATCACTCGTATTGTGTTTCATTATAATCACAATTTAGTTGTTCTCATTGAGTTATTTCTTCTTTTTCTGTAGTCAAACAACTGAATCAGATGAACTAATTATTTGATTGCAGCTCATAAACGCCACCTGTTAACCAAGATAAACAGCCATTCCTGTGCTGCCACATTGTGCCCCTTGATCAAATCAGCATTGATCGTGAAGTCGTCTGACAACATGAACGTAAACACAAGCTGACGACAACTTTACTGCTCGATTGGCTGTATTGGAGTGATGAGAGAGAGTTCGCACATCTTCAGCACATGTCTACATCTGTGAAGGCATGTGCCGTTATTTTAGAGAAGTAATCTTAGTTGTCACCTGTGTTCAGGCATGTGTGCCGGAGAATAAGTGAATCTGTCAACAGGAGCGGATGTTTGTTTTCTGTCAATTGACCTTCATCACGCACTCCATATAAGTCTGCACGTCTGCACATACACGCTCACAAAAGACAACAACCAATTCAAGGGACCAAGCTGCGAACCATGCATTGACAAACATGGACTCATACTTATCTTTAGATCTTTTTAAGGTATGATGTTGGTAAATTACCTGAATTGACCTGTTTGTATTTTCTGGGCCTATGTGCCGGACTTCTTTTGCTGGAACCAGTTGCTAGGCAATCAGCGCAGACTCCAGGAAGTTACTTTCCAATGAGAGTGGACTTTTTAAGGCCGATATAATAACTATTGTTTTGAGGAAGAAAAAGCAGATAGAAGATTTTTGGCCAATCGGTCAAAATAATAAATACCTAAACAAATATATAAATATGGGACTGAACATTAAACTAACCATACAAATAGTGAGCAAATACTTTTTCTTTAAAAGGAAATTCACCTTTATCCCCCCGATATCAGTCTGAGTTTATGACAAGTTTAACTTCTGCAGCAGCCTAGTCGGCTACTTATGTATACACTGTTTTTAATAAACCAGTTTTTTGGCACTCCAAATGTATTCATTAGTAAGAGAATATAGTGACGTGTAATGTATGACATTGTTAGAATATATATATATATGTATTTACAATGGCCGATGCTGCTCTGTGGTTTATTACTGTGCAGGATTAATTCTGTTGCGCGTCTCGTTAAATTGTTAAATGCCAGTCATACCAACCATTATTGTTGGATCATATTTCCAGGATAAAGAGGACCCTAAAGTGTGCAATTTCATTTCATGAATGGATAGTTATGTGGCTGGTTTAATTGGAAGACAGAACGCCAACTTGGTACGGTTGAATGATTTATTTAAAAGAAGAAAGAAATTGACACTTTTATTGATCCCCGTGGGGAAATTCTTCTCTGCATTTGACCCATCCTTAGTTATTAAGGAGCAGTGGGCTGCAGTGAAGCGCCCGGGGAGCAACTGAGGGTCCTGCTCAAGGACACTTTGATATGCAACTATGTATCGAACCGGCTACCTTGTGGTCACAGGACAACCACTCTCCCCCATGAACTACAGCCTACCCTATTCCTCCCTGTTTGCTGGTCTTGTATCACGGACTGAAGAGCTGATAGTGTTGCATTATATATATTGGAAAGATTACTTTTGTGAAGGGTTTGAAAACGGGTCAGATGTGACATGAATACCAGTTGTCCGCTTGCTATAAAATCTGCTGTTCCCCGGGGAAAATGTAGTCCCTATTTACTAACCCTATGGCCACAATAATGTATTAGAGGTTTTTCCACAGAGTAGAGAAACACTTTTTGAAATAACATGCAAAAGCATCCCTCATTATGTGTAAGGAGCCTCTATGTAAAATGATGATGTACATCCTTGCGTAACTGATGGCTGAGCAGCCGTCGGCCATTATCGGAGCCCAGTGACAACGATGCGGATAATTTTGAAAACTTTATATCTGCACAGATTAATCGGGTGACCTCTACCACCAAGTTAGTTTTTTTATGGGTTTTGTAACATTCTAGAAGTTATGTTGTTGTTTTTTATCTTCTCGGGTAAAATGTCTTCCACAGTGAAAGAGCAGGGTTATCTCTCGGAAATAACTTGATTCAGTCAAGCTGTTGATAGATACTATTTACAGTGAACAGATGAGAGAAAATGATTTAGATAATTAACATGCAATGCAAATTAGGATGTCTTTAATTAAAATGCATGTCCATTAGTGGAATGACTGAAGCCGATATTAATCACACTGGTTTTGAACATGTATAAACCTTCTCGAGAAGCTGCAACAAGGGGTCACGCCAATTTGTCAACCTGTGTAAATGAAAACAAGCCGTATGCTGAATAAGAGTGTTTTGTGCTTCGGCAAGGTGAAAAGCTTGGTGAGGCAATTTTATAATGAAACTTATTGTTTATAAAAAAGCTGTTCCACAGTCCTTTTCCTCTTCCAGGTGAGAAATTAAGATAATTCACCCAGCTTAAAAACAACAACATTTGAGCTGAGCTGTGAAGTTTGAACAAGTTGAATACATTATCCAGACTTATGTCCTTCTTGTGTTTCATTGAACTACCCAAACATTTTTTACTGAAGTGATAAGGCATTAGAACTTTTTCCCGTTTTCTAAATCTAGAAACTCTCCTTTCATCAGTCAAATGAGCCGGCCAGGCTGGCCGCAGAGGCAACCACGCCTGTGCTGTTTTTATTTGGCAGAGTAGCGCACGGCGGGCGCAGGTTGGCCATCTGAGAGCGACAGATATGAAAAGGCCTCTGTGTGGTGCTAGGTGATAAGACTGTCCTCGTACATGCATTTGTTAGGACGCGTAATCACCACAGCGAGAAGACTTTGATCTCTATATTCACAACATCATTATCATCTGTGTACTGCACACTTCTGTGTTAGCCATTGTTGGCTGTGGAGCCCTGAACGCTTATGAGGCTGTAAAATCTGTCAAACAGACCTTCTACCACTTTGGTTTTACATGTTTATTGGATGCCCGGTTTCATACATTTATTAACAAATTCCAAGTCCGCCATACTTTTTTGGGGGGTTTGGGCATATGTAAACAACACATCGGTATTAAAATGCTCACTATTTTTCTACATATGGCAGAAAAAGGGGAAAGAAAAGGACAATGTAAATGGCCACTGTGGCCTTCAGAAATGATTTTCTCTTCTCCAATTCAGATTTCACCTTCGTCTTATCCATTATGCTGAAATGCTCATGCAGTGATGCTATGCAATGAGAGCTAATTTCACATATTTTTAATAGCCAATCATCCAACCAATTTATTGCTTTGTGGATTCCCAGCATGGTATGCCTGTCTTGACATGATACTTTTAATTTGATGGACTCTGATTGATATGACCTCCTCTGTGTTAATAGGCTGTGTCACTCAGAAAGCAAACTTATTTTAGTGCGGTTTGCTCGGATTTAGAGGGGCTTTGATGTGGGGCATCAAATAGTTGCTGCTTTTAGTAACTATCATGAGTCCTCCTAATGTATGTGTGTATTTCTATTTCCTGTCTCTTCTCCCTTTGACAAGCCATTGTCCACCGGAGAAATATTATTTGATTCAAATGTGAATTGAAAGAGAAACTCCCTGAATATCAATACTAAAAGACTATTGTGTTTGCTGTTAATATAATATATATAAAAATAAACTGCCATCATCTGCATGGTAATGCCAATGTTGAGGGATCAACCATGTTAAAAAACATGCCCCTGATAGTATAAGGTACTTAAGGAGTGTGCAGAATTATTACAGTGTTCACCAAATGCTCATGAGATGATCTTATTTTATTTCATAATACAAGCTATACTTCTC
Source organism: Cyclopterus lumpus (assembly GCF_009769545.1). Lineage (NCBI taxonomy): Eukaryota > Metazoa > Chordata > Actinopteri > Perciformes > Cyclopteridae > Cyclopterus > Cyclopterus lumpus. Next base: position 11,129,127 of record NC_046974.1, on the reverse strand, counting down.
ATTTTATTCTGAATTTCTGAAAACGTTTGGTTTGAATTCAGCCCACAGTATTATTATGTATTCACAAATTAAAAGGAAAGTTACCAATATTTGAAGTATTTAAGTGGTTCAGGTCAGACAAATTCATATTTAAAAATTCAACTCTGGTAAAAACATGGAGTTGTTCAAAATATATTATTTAAAGTAAGACACCAACTATCAAGACGAAGAAATAAGAAGGATCTTACTTAACCTAACCTGATGCATAGGTCATTCTCTGGCTCTGATTTTAAAGTTTGGCATTTTTAATTTGGGTGCAACATTTGTTTTCTTTTTTTTCTTTTGTTGGACACTTATCTATCTGAATGTGTGAAGTCTTGCACTATTACGCGTTAAATACGTACAGGAGTTTAAACCATATCAATTCCGACACTGTTTCAGAGTAAAATAGTTCAATGCTGTACATTTAGTGGCATTTTCAATTCAACATCAGTAGAACATTTTCAATTGCTAATAAGGTCATCGTGGCTATTTGCTTCAATACAGGGTTTGCCGCTTTGTTTTTTTATGTATCTTTTAATTCAACCAAAATGTCCCATTGAGATAAAGGTAGTCTTCAGGTATTAAAGCAGAGGTGGGTAGCATTGCCCTGAAACAAAGACCACCTATATTACCATCATAAAAATTTGTACATAGTTACATGAAATAAAGCATTTATCTTCAACAAAAAGAGCAGAAATAATACTTCACACAGCAAATGCCATGTGGCATTCACAAACTGAATTGGTGACCAAGACGTGTCAGAATCTACGTGGCTTACCCGTCTCCTAAACATTGTATTTGTTTATATAATCAAGAAAACAGGTTTTTAGAGAAACATGCCAAAATGTAGTTTTCTTTTATTTAAAATAATGAGGATACTTTTTTAAATATATCTGTGAAATGTAGTTACAGTTAATCACCTCAAGATATTTCATGACGTTTTTTCTTACAAGTTTACACATCCTGCAGTCATTTTAATACAAGGTGATAAACGTCTTGTAGAAATTGACTAAACATACAGGGAATTATAAAACATAACATCTTATGATGGTTTTCAAATGTCTTGTGAATATCAAAGGATATCATCCAATATAAATTACTGTGAACAAAACTGGATTAGACAGGATTAACTCTTTGGCAGCGGTGTGTTGCTGTCTTCCTTCTTTGATATCTCCCTGCTTTATTGTGCTGAATGAGAAGCAGGATCACATCATAGTCTCCAGTCGAGCTGTTTCATCGTGAGCAGGAGTCACTCCTTCAAACAACATTTCTGCACACCAGCAGATTCTGCACAGCAGCATGGGAGTCAAATAAAGGAAAGGACATTAAAAAGGCACTTAGAACTAGAATGCCCATTAAATTGAATATAAAAGTAATGTATAAGCTCATTAATCATAATATATTTCTTGTATCACTGCGAAAGATTTAGATTGTTATATGTCGTTGATAATTCATTATTATCACTCAGTATATCAGTATGATATGCAAATGAAATGCAGTAAAGGAAATACTTTTAAAGGATCTTTTTTTCCTCCTGAAGTCTCTAGTTGTATAAAGAAGAAAATAAAACAGCACCAAAGAAAATGGCTCTATTTCTGTCTTGGTGCAGTGCTGCCATACAGCATGAGTCACTACTGTACAGTGAGGGTCATTACATGTGCATTATCCTCCCTGGGCGGCCTTGGCCATAATTTTAACAATAGATTAGTCGATTTAAGTAACATAACATTTCACTAGAGCAGATGGTCTCCCGAGCATGTTGTATTTATAACCTCTTTGTATATTACTTACCATCCATCCATACATCCATTTTCAATACCGCTTATCCTCATTAGGGTCGCAGGGGCGCTGGAGCCTATCCCAGCTGACATAGGGCGAAGGCAGGGGACACCCTGGACAGGCCGCCAGTCCATCGAGGGCACATGTAGGGACATCTCACATTCACACCTATGGGACATTTAGTAGATCAAATTTAACCTGCAGCATGTCTTTGGACTGTGGGAGGAAGCCGGAGAGCCCGGAGAGAACCCACGCTGCCGACGGCGGAGAACATGCAAAACTCCACACAGAAGGACCGCTCCGACCGGGTAATTGGAACCCGCGCCCTCTTGCTGTGAGGCAACAGTGCTAGCCACTACACCACCGTGCAGCCCTCACGATACATAAAAATAAATAAAAAGAGGTCATCCTCATTTCGTACCTAAACACAAGATATCCTGTACATCTGTATGTAGCACACCTGCATCACTCTACAGAGTAAATACACAATCACATCACACAAGTTCAATATATCCAGAAACCCAGATATATTTTTATTAATTTCCCATCTTGTTGTTTTCAGTACCAACCACCACTCATTCAAGTGACATCACTTCAGACAGTTTATCATATTTTGCATATATATATTTTTACAACAAAGCAAGAAGACGATAACGACACACACAGGAGGGGAGAGACTTCCTTCTCTGCTCAGGGAGACATTACTCCACTCTGAATCAGAATCAGAATCAGAACCATTTATTGCCAACTATATTGGACATACAAGGAATTTGTCTTGGAAGGTGGTGCATAAAAATTGGACAATAAGATAATTAAGATAGTTGTTTGCTAAGAGAAATCTGTAACACTTATCCCCCAAATATTTCAAAATATTACTTCAGTATAGGGAAAACGTGTTGCACCATTGATAACTAAAAAAGTCATAACAAAAGAAATAGTGTAGATAGTGTAGATAACAAATCCAATATTTGTCACATAGGCCCTATTACACACATCAGTACTGAAATAGAAAAAAAGACAACATTCATGACAAAAATTACAAGGTTGTAAATATTTCAGCAGTTTGAATGAAGAGTTATGAATAAATAAATGTTTTAACGACCACTAAATGAATGAACGGGGCAGAGATAGCAGCATGTTTAGTTACCACTGCAATACGTTTTCTTCAACCCCCCCTTCAAATTATATAAAAAATATTTGAGATCAAATGTAAAATGTATGCAGTCTGTCAGACTTTAATTGTTTTTACTGATAACTGTAAAGATCCACTTGCACTGCATTCTCTCACAAGAAAGGTTTGAAATGAAACATTAATATGGGATGCAAAAAAGATAAAAGGCCCACTCAAGCTCTCCAGAAAAAGTCAGACTTTTCCCCCTCAGCTCCTGGAAAGTGCATTTCACAGGGAGTGACCTTACATTTAGACCTGGATCTAACAAGTGTTTCCCAAAAAAATTATATTTGTTTGATCTTGCTGCCTTGGTCATTATTTGACTTTAGGCCCTTAAAAGGCTCTGAAATGGGAAAGGAAAGATTGGGATACAATTGGTTGAAATGACTGTGGTTGTACTCTCAGCCATGTTTTGTATGTGGTAAAAAGGATGTAGAAGCTGGGCCAATGTGCTTGTATGTATTCTTTGTGTGAGTCGCTGTGTGTGCAGGCAGATGTACAGTGGGTGCAGGTGAGTTGTGTGAACACTGATTGTATGTTTCAGCTGACGTGTTTTGCCCACCCGATGCACACTGCTGGTCTTCTGCATGCAGTTTGTTTTAATCGTTTGCCTCCCATGGAGAACACTCCACCAAACATTTGTTTGCAAACAAATTTCAATAAAACTGTCAGCCTTTTGCGATCCCATTGTGTACGCGTGTGTGTCTGTGTACGTATGGGAGTATTTGTGCACGTGTTTGTGAACAGTGTACAGAAGTGTGTGTGGTTGTTTGCCGACACATCAGAGCCGCCGTGCCATGTTGTGCACTGAGAATACTGAAAGTATTGTATGAGCGACTGCGATGGAATCAATTGGCCTCGTCTTTACAAGGCAGTGCATCAGTGAACAAATGATTTACCATTATGCTTGATTATGTGTACTGATGGACAACAGTGGCTGATGTATGCAAGAGGCAGGGGCCTAAAATAACAGCAGGGCTGGGAAAGAAGAGAAAACAAGCATTAAGAAACGTCTAATCTGGGGTACAAGTCACAGTTCCATATACACTTTAAATCATTGTACGAGTCAAAGAATTTATTTTCTGGATAGATTTTACATTTTTGCTTGATAATGAACTAAAATGATTGACTGAAACAGGCCATTGATATTGTTGCAGATTAATTTGCTGTCAAGAATTTGACAACTGTTTTAATCGGTAAATGATTCATTTATTAATCAAATAATCATTTCAGTTCAAGAGAGAACTCCCCAGACTGTCCTCCCTCTTATCAATTACGAAGGCTTACATGGGCCAATAGTAATTCAGATGACATTGCAATTCTGTGTACTGAATATGTCAAAAGCATGTGCCTCCTTGATTTTGAATTATACTAACAATGTGTTCATGTGCACATTAAACAGAATAATGTTGTATTCTAAATGGACAACCCTCTGTCTCTAAAGGCTGACAGAATGCTTGTGAAGTCAGGTGTACGCGTTGGTGGAGGAAGTATTCACATCCTTTACTTAAATGAAGTCACCACTGTAAAAATACTCCACTAACTAACTTAAGTAAAAGTATGTATCAGCAAAGGTTTTATATATGATCAATATTACTGCTGCCTTAATTTGTTTATACTGTTGGAAAATATGATATGCAGCAACACAATGTATTCTACAAGAGGGGTCATATGTTGCTGCTGTCCTGTAAAAAAACACATATCGCTAAAAAAGTATTTTTAGGGAAAAATCTGCCTTGTTTTCATCTTTATGACAATGCATTTTATAAGAGTGTATTCAGTTTAAGAAGTATGAGGATTTTCCCAACTCATAAGAAAAAGAATACAAGTTGTGGATTTTCATGGAGATACATGATACATCCTGCAGGAAGGTCATGGATATTGTAATCTGAAAAAAGTAACTAGAAACTAAAGTTGTCACACAAATGTATGGAGTACAAGTACAATATCTATCTCTAATATGTAGTGGAGCAGAAGGATACAGTTGCATACAATACGTACTATAGTGACATGTCACCAATGGCTGTAAGCATGTTATTTCAGATAGCAGCTGACCACTCATGGGACAAAAACCTCCAAATAAAACTAATAATTCATAGAAATAAATGAATAACTACTCATGTTGAGGAATGGATAGCAACATAACTCACAGATGAACTCAGTGGGTCACACACACCAATACATTACGGTGGCAATCTCATTTGAAAGCCATCATCGATGGCTATAAACAGCCTCTGAATCAGCAAACACTGGGGTGCTTCTGCAGGGGGAAATATGTGATGAAAGACTAAGAAAAATGTATTGTCATTTATTGGCAGGCATTAAAGCCATAAGCCATTTTGCAAAAAAATCGTCTGCATTTGAAAGTGGGGGAAAGAAGCACTGCAGGGACGAGATATAGATGGTTAAGACTACACCTATCTGAGAAAGCAGCTTCAAACATGCAATAAATACATATTGTCAGGGGCCCTATTTCTCGTACCTGGCTAACGCAGTTAGCGGGATAAATATTCCAGATGAGATTACACAAGTCAGGCCTTTCGGTTCCACGAAGCAAGTTCGGCAAAATCACCATAGCAACACATACAAAAATTTGAACCTGCACAGGCTCATTCAGTCTAGCTGGATAAGCTGGCCACTCCCGGAAGAAAATAAAAACGCCATGAGGAAGGAGCGATATTAGTTAGATTAGCGTTTTATAGGGAGAGAATTCTTATCACGTCATGATGACTTCCTATATGAGCGCTATCCATTCTGCCCACAAGGAATCATTTATTTACAGACCTTTTCGAGCTGTACATTGAACCCCACACTACGCAGCCGGTCTCACAGACTGTGCAGAGCCTTGTGGTACATTGTTGTACATTGTGGTACAGTGTGGTACCGTGTTGTACATTGTGGTACATTGTTGTACAGTGTCAGTGTAACAAGTGTGAGTTCTGGCAAACGATAAAAGACGGCAACACACGGTATTCCACAAGTAACCGGTTTTATTACTTCACGCTTCCGGTTCCGTCCTGCTTCCGAACGCTCGGTCAGCGTCTGCTCCCTGCTCTCTCTCCCGTTCTCCAGCCACTACCTACTCTTATACTGAAGAGACAAACATTTAATTGACCCCAGCTGAGGCGGATTACACATCATGGCACTGTTCCCTGAAGCACACCCCCGCTCCACCCACTCTGCAGCTGAGCCTAACCACACCCCACTGCCACAGTCAGTGATGCAGAACATCGGGAAAGCCGCTGTATGTGGTGTTCGTAATGTTTATTTAGTGTTTAAGAGACTCCTGGATGTGTTCATTACGTTCCCTGGCCATGTCTGAGTAAATGCAAAAAGTTCTATATAGTCATCTCCACATACATGTATATACACATATTATCTACTTGTTCTGAAAGAGTTGAGATAGTTATTTTAGATCTCATTGGATGATGCATGCCATTAAGCCGACTGCCAGCAGGCACATTTAAAGAAATATAATCGGATTGATTGGGGTGATGAGAACACGCGTTCACACCAAAAACAGTGCGAGTAGATTCCATGAAAGTCAATGCACAGACGAATGGATGCGAATAAAGAGGATTTTCATCCACTTATCTAAATGTAACTCGGTGAAAGTTACCTGTGTGAGGCTACGGGTGATGTTATGTATATATATATATATATATATATATATATATATATATATATATATATATATATATATATAATGTTATGAACCCAAACACGAGGGCATTAGATGTTCCGATATTTGAGGGATTTCCACAACAAATATAAAGCAGAAATTTCTTCCATGGTGCAGACGGAAGTTATAACTGTTTCCATGGAGATAAGCCACGCCCCCTCTCCAGCTCGAGTGAAGTGAATGAATTGATTAGATTTTGCCATGATTATGGTCTGGAATTCCTCAAATACGTTCATGATCATCTCCTGCTCCTCAGTGGAGAAAAAAGAGTCTCTTCCTTTAAGTTTATTTGCCTTTGTGCTGTTAGAAAATCATGGTTTCGGTGATCGACTTTTTGAAGTCACGCGCAACTATCCTGTGAACTGACGTCTGGCTCAAATTAACGAGATAGTTTGAGCGCGGATCAGACTTTGAGAAACCGGGATAGCCTGCTTTCAATCACCGTGTAAATTTAAACTGGCTAATAGGACATTTGATCGACTTAGTTGAGCCACGTACGAGAAATAGGGCCCAGATGTCTCCCAGTCATAATGAATAATTTCTCTGTAGTTTGTTTATATTTAGTTGGTGAGAGGATGTATTGTGATTTGGCAACATGCGGCAGATTGCTTGTGGTTTTCCAAATCCTTCTTCTCGTTTAAAGTGTCCAATAGTGTCAAAAGCACAAACTGTGGATGCAATAATTTACATTCCTTAAAAAACATACACAAATAACAACAACGACGACACACAGCGCTGGGATGTTCAGGAGCTGTTTTCTCTTCACGTAGTGAGGAGTGCCCTCAAGTTTTCATTAAGGCAGCACAACGGGAGCCACAAGGTGTCAAACATCAACGTATTTTATGCTGAGCTTGCCTATTTAAATTTGTCCCATAATGATTGTAACATTTTTATAAGCTGCTAGAGTGTGTGGCCTTGCCAGCGGGCTACTGAGGTCCTGTTAACAAACACTGCTGCCAAAATCTGTGTGCACGGAGAGGTGCAAACACTGTAATAGAGCAGGTCAGAGTGGTGCATAGCACCCACATCTAGCCCCCATCGATCCCACACAGCTCCGCGGGGGTGGGGATGGGGGGGCTCCTTCTAGTCTCCCTCTTAGTGGAAACACAGTGTTGCATACCCAGGAATAGCTTTCATATAAAATTAGACAGCAATAAGGATATACTGTTGGCTTTCTCGTTACATAGCGGAATGTTTTTTCATTGCAACTCTCTGCATATGTATGACGATTTATTTGTGTCTCAACTATGAAACATTTTTAGTGCAGAAAATGAATCTACTTCATAGTCTAGTATCACTTGATTCAGTAGTTTTGACAATACAGTCAACAGTGCACAATAAAACTTGCAACCCTGCAATAATTAAATATGTGACAGTATAAAGATATATACAAATAGATGAATATTTTTTTTTATTTTAGGGGAAGTTATCAACAGGAAACACTGGATCATATTTGAACACCTCGAAGCTTGCAGGCTTCCCTCGGAAACCAGGGTGCCACCTCCTCTGCCACACATGTGCATATAACAGCTAATGTGTGCATATAACACACATATAACATATAACAGTTAATGTGTGCATACAACAGCTAATGTGTGCATATTACAACTAATGTGTGCATATAACAGCTAATGTGTGCATATTACAGCTAATGTGTGCATATAACAACTAATGTGTGAATATTACAGCTAATGTGTGCATATAACAACTAATGTGTGAATATTACAGCTAATGTGTGCATATAACAACTAATGTGTGCATATAACAACTAATGTGTGAATATTACAGCTAATGTGTGCATGTAAGATCTAATCTGTGCATATTACAACTAATGTGTGCATATAACAGCTAATGTGTGTGCATATGTGTTAATGTGTTAATGGTCGCTCTGGATAAATTTAGCACAATCACACAGTAATGCCCCTGCAGAAGAAGAAAGTTGGAAAATCCGCACATGACAACACTTCGTTAACAAACAAAAAATCAAAGTTGGGATGTGTTTACATTTTTCCTAATGTAAAGTTTAGCAAACTAGTAAACAGATCAAACATCAAGTCAAATGTTTAAGAGCTGAAACCGTCACCCATAATGATCTTTTCACCACAATAAATACTTTTTTTTCATACAGCTAATTATTAAATAACCAAATAACCAACATAAATAACTAAAAAAAACCTCTCATTTAGTTTCCCCACCTTGCCCTGTCGTCTTGTCCTTTTATTTTTTTTGTGATGAGCAATAACGCACTTGCAAAAAAAAGTTTCTGTATTTCAAAATATCCCATTTCCTGTTCACAATTTAGAGACAAATATAGCTCTGTAGTCTTTTCTGGTAAAAAATATAATTTTTCTTGGATTTCAACAGCAGTCTCAATGTTGTTTGAGCTCTTCTCCACCACCAATCGGCCAGAATTTACATAAAGATGACTTTATCTTTCTGTTTGATCCACTGATTACATTTGTAACCGACTGTTACAGGTAAGATCAGCGTGCTAATTGTATGTCGTACGAAGGCTAATAGAGGCCACGCTCACACCACTGATAAATATATTGACCAGAACAGAGCCTCAAAGGTCAAAAAACGTTCCTGCTCTCAACATTATAAATGCAACAGTAATTAAGTCTTTGTAGAATGACTGAAATTAATTACAATAATTCACTGTTATTCAGCACTAACTAGTGGGTCAGCTTATTCAGTCCCAGGTCTTTCACTTACACGTTCATGCCCCTTTTGTTCCTTTCTAAGCATAAACATGATCAAAGCGTTTCTCTTGTAATTAATTACAGAGTCTAAGCTAGACCCTGTTAGCGGGTAGTTTCATGTTTAAGTTAGGTTCAGTATTGTGTGTACTCTTCCCGCCTTGTATTAATAGTTGTCCATCCTAAACTCCTGATTTAAATGTGTCTTTTGTAAAGCATGGCCATTCATCATTAAAGATGATAATCTTTAAACAAATCGAAAAATGATGGTATTGATTTATAGTTGTTTACACTCATCAATGGTCATATATATATTATATGACACAATCTACGACGAAGCAGATGTATAGAAGAGAGGTTTATTGGATTTTTTTAAATGTGCTAAAAGAACCATCAATCTATCATCCTCATGATTCAATTCAATTCAGTTTATTTTGTATAGCCCCAAATCACAAATTATAACACATATATATGACACATACAACATCCCTGTCCCAGGAGCTCACATCGGATCAGGAAAAACTCCCAAAAAACCCAGAAAATAACCTTTTACAGGGAAAAAAGGGAAGAAACCTTCAGGAGAGCAACAGAGGAGGATCCCTCTCCCCGGATGGACAGAAGCAATAGATGTCATGTGTACAGAATGAACAGAGTTACAACACATTCAATGAATATGACAGAAATGATGAATAATGAATAGTAGGCATGGACCATGATCCAGATGTCCACAATCCATGAAACAGAAGGAGGAAGAGAGGAGGTGGGGGTGGGCATCAGCATGGCCATGACAGGGGGCAGGGCTACTGAGGCAGGAGGCCGGCCCACCAGGCAGGAGGCATCGCGAAAGAGGCCGGACCAATGAAGCCAGGCTCTTGAGGCAGGAGGCACAAAGAAGGAGGCAGGGCCATTGGGAAGGAGGCCAGGTTCAGGGCTGGATGCAGGAAGCAGGGACAAGGAGCCAGGACCAGCTTCAGACACAGCCAGTTCCAATGGACCCTATGAGGCGAGAAGGCACAAAGACTCCGGGGAGGAAGCAGAGTTAATAAGGTGCAATGGAGAGATGTAAATTCATCCATAAGGAGAGAGAGAAGAGGAGAGAGGAGCTCAGTGTATCCTAAAACATCCCCCAGCAGCCTATAGGCCTATAGCAGCATATCTAAGGGCTGGACCAGGGCAAACCTGATTCAGCCCTAACTATAAGCGCTATTAAAGAGGAAAGTCTTAAGTCTACTCTTACATGTGGTGACTATGATGTAACTATTGACACAGTTTGTCACGCAGACTACAGTTAAACCTTGACTCCTTGGCTCAGTTCAATTGTGTCATCCATTCGGCCTTGAATGATTCTTATTAGCAGTCGGGGAAGTACAAAGATAGAATTTAAAATGTAATGATTTCCTTATCCATTTTCATGGACTTTAATGTTCCTTTAAAACTCTATAATTGGCAGTTTAATTGGTGGTATTATATTATCCCTGACACTTGTAGCAACATGTTCACTGACAGTGGGTAATTATCGTAGTTAGCTGCATTATTGCAGTTACGGGAAGTAAATTAAAAAAGTAGTCAGAGGTTAGAAACATGGTGATTCTCGAGGGCTCTTTCACTACTCCATTCTTCAGACATCCAGATACGAATATAAATAAGAGGATTATCTTTCCACCACATACAAGTGCAATCAAATTTATCAGATGCTTAGTAGATTCAATTTGGAAGACAGAGGACATTTTTCTATATGAATGTTTTTTTTTCCACACCCGATGACAGTCTGGTTTGCCATCTTTGGAAATATTCTTATTTGATTCCCTGCCCAGAGTTGGAAGAGATGATTTATACCACTCTCACCACTTTCACATGAGCATAGTATTAATCTTATTTAACTCTCATCTAGAACTCAAACAAGCATATTTTCCCAAAATGTAAAACTCTTCATTTACAGCTAATTTCATTTTAAGACTTTTTTCTTGAATACAGACAACAATCAACATAACAAAGGATTTAATTGTCGAAGAACAGTTGAACATCGCAGTTGGCCTCTGATTCATTCTCACTAGTTTAAGAGTTTGAAGTCAGAAAACCGTCTGTTGTCTCTATTGAATCAATGTGAGCATTTTAAATTCTCCTTTTGTGCATTTTTTCACATTATTGCAACTTTTCCAATCCACTGGCAATCCGAAATCCCCAATTAGTACAAATACTCAAATACTTAGAGCTACACACTCCAGCACCAACAACTAATTCATTGACTATTCACAATCCTCAGGTTGGATTTCTTTGGCTTACATGTTGCCTTGCCGATCCAATATTTTACACATAATCTATTTTCCTGATTCTGACAACCCCTGTCCAAAATCTGTTGGAAGCCACTTTGAATGTAGAAGTTATTTGGTTCCCATCTTATACTACAGTGCGAGTCTGGCTGGCTGCATGCAGGGATCAGGGCAGCTCTGCTCTCCACAGACCGAGCCCCTGTGATGACAGTCTCCCAGCGCAGCCCCACCCCAGCAGAACCGCATCAAATCAATGGTTTCAGGCAGAGCGCCATTATACCTCTATATCGAAGGCAGCTTCTTCCCTTTTCCCATCCTGCCTGAATGCTGTGAAGTGAAAGTAACAATATATCACAAATGCACTATACTAAAAGTCAATGTCTACATGTACAGATGTACTGAATAACAGCATAACTTACTCGGACCACACATATCTTCCAACTTGGCCTTCATTTTGAGCTCAACTAAACACCTACAAAGGTTTGTGGCTGCATCTTGCAACATCATCACAAAAACTGTCCACGGAAATACAAACACCTGGCAAAATACTCAAAACTGACTCTGTGGTGTCTACACGCCCACTTTCAACCGTGATGACACACAGACTCACAAGCTGAAAAGAATCTGAGTATCGCTGTCGCTGCTGCTGATTATGAAAATGTACTTAAAGTATTACTAATAATAATATGCAGAATACCTGCCCTCTGTGAGTTTTTAAATAATTAAATGAATTATTAATGTTCGAGTAATATTTTATTGGCATAGTTATTCACAGATTTATTTTACACATCGTTCAGTAGTAAAAATCTAAAATGTATTTATATATCTGAACAAGTTTGCTCATTATAAGTTTTGTATGTAAAACCTTATGGAGTGTGTCAAGTATGTGGTAACTACAGCTGTCAAATAAATGTGTTTGGAGAAAAAGGTTCAGCCTTCTGAATAGTAGTGGAGTAGAAGTAAAAAGTGTCATGAGAGAGCGATGAACCTCACATTCGTTCCCTTCATTACATGTGCTCTAAGATCACATTATTTGAACTTTATCCTTGCTTTACTTTTTGAAAACACTGTACAGCTGAGAAAGAATCCACAGGGGAAGCGTCTCTGAGTTTTAAGACCGGTAACCGGTTCTAAATCAGTAAAAACCCAAAGTATTAATTAGGAGCTAATGGTTCTGCTATCGGTGCTTTGGAAGCTACAAACGGTGATCTCCTCGTGTCAACCCTCCTCTCTCCATCTCTGTGCCTTTCTTTGCACAAGGTGCAAAGTAGTGCTTTACTCTGACAAACACACCGGCTCCGGTTCGGGACAGCGTGAGACACACATCGTGGCGGAGAGAAGGAAAAGATACATTTTACTCCAGTAGATGCTGATAACTCTCATTGTCACAAATGCAATACAACAAAAAAGTAATACCAGCAATTTATCAAAACGTTTGGCGAACAAGCAGAACATAAATCTGCAGACATGCAGAGTTTTGGAGTGTTTGGCGAGCAGCCGTCCATCCTCGTCCGCTGCAGTTTTGCTAATAAGAATATGTTTCTGAATGAAAGCTAATCACTTAGCTAATTGTTTAGCTGCCAATGTATTGGAATGATTTTGGAACTTCTTGTATTGCTGATCAAGCAAGACATTGGTTTACATAGAAGAAGAATAAAGCAATGTTGACCTCTGTCAAATAACCTTTAGTGAAAAGCTAAATGTAGTTTTGTCTTTCAAATATATGTCTCTATTATGGAAAGCTCCATTCACAACACTTGTATGATAAATAACATCTATAACCCCTTGTTTTGCTCTTCAAAACCAACCTCATGGGAAGGCCTTAGCGCATTTTAAGTTAATTGCACATGTCATGATAACACATTTTAGGCTTCATCCATGTTATTGTATGCCACATAGTTACCCTGACACAGCAGTAGTTAGGTTGAGGTAAAACCAAGCCACTACAGTTCAACATGACCCCAACATAAGCTTCCCAGTACATTTATGGAGTGAAGTGAAGCACATAGATAGCATCACGCTGGGAAATTGTCTCCTGTGGCAACATACTGTGTCCTTGTTGGATTCTAAATGGAAAAGCACTCAAAAGGGTTATATGCATGCCTATGTTTGTCAAATATATTAATTTCTCCTTCGTCAAGTATCCCATGTTGATAAACCATTTCTACATTTAGTCAGTTCTGAAATGGACATGGAGCAGAGCTCTGCATTATCAAAATGCAAGATCCCTTATTTACATTTCATCCTTGAGTAACAGTTTCTTCAATCTTTGCAAGCAACTGTTATTAACCGCGGAGACCCTGTTCTCGTAAGAGGAATATGGAGATGGAATGTGAAATGACCTTAAAGATTAAGAATTGTGTGCCAGGAAGTTGTGGTGGGATAATGTAATATTTGGCTTGCACGTACAGTAAGGGCTTGGGATTCTTTGTTTCAAGGACCGATTTGATGTAGATGCATCTCACCTTGATTGACTCTTGATAATGCTAACATGCACTCTGTCTACAAATGAAACAGCATTGTTTTTCTCATATTTCAAGTGCACTGGCGGTAAATTATTTCCATCTCCTCTCACTCTCAACACAACACCTTGGGATTTGACTGCTCAGAATGCTGAATTTTGGCATTTTACATGCACCAGATTTGGTTATGTTATTCAACTGTCTGGCATTTCCAAAGGTCACAAACCTTTACTTGTTCATTTGGTGTCTTCATTGTCAATGTATCTGTGTTCAACATTTAGTTGAGTTTTTACGGGGCGAATGGTCAGAGGTTTGTGCTTGTTAGGGATACAGAGGGGGCTGATCGGCACCAACAATCAATTCTCAGCAGGCCCTGAGTGATCTTTTCTGCCTGTCACTCCCTACTTGTTCTTCCAAGGTTTATTCAACAGGCTGCAGAATTGCCGTTGCACAGCAAAGACTGTTTGAAAAGCCCATTGGCACCAAAGCAAGAGAAAACATTTAAAAAAAAACAGCTGACCCCAAGTTTATCCCTGTCAAGTAAAATTGCTCTTTTGCTCCACCGCATTTTTTTCTTTTTCTTTTTACAATGTACTCCTACAGTGTTTGGCTCTCCTGCAGAGAATAGTCCTGTCCCTCTGCAATATATATCTACCATAGACAGACATTGAGAATATGACAGCTCCTCCTGTAGCATTAGGCACTATCTGACAGGGAGGAAAGGGGAAGCGGAGCAAAGTGGTTGGTCTGAGTGGCTAAAGACTGAGAAAGATGAACCGTAGTGGCCTCTTTCTCTCCCCATGAAAGGAGCCTGCAGGCCCATGCTGCAGCAGGAAGGTTAGGGATTCATCATTGATCAGAAAATTCAAGTGTGTGTGTGATCAGGGTGGCTGGCCCGGAGCTTGGCTAAATGGAAGACTAATGGGCAGTGGGAGAGAGCCTGACGGCCTCTGAGGAGCCCTGTTCTCTCTCCCTCCACCTGCTATCCATCACTTTTCCAGCTGATACTGGGAGATAGCTGGAAAAGTGAACACCAGCTTGCTGGAATCAGGGACCCAGCTACTGCCCACCATTAGGAGCATACAGTGTTTAACAGCCTTTCTCATTCACAGACGAGGCAGAGGAGCCTGTCTGTTCGGGTAAGGATGATAGCTCGGACAATGCTCAGACCTCAGGTGCTCTAACAAGACCAAGTTCCCAATCTTCATCATCTTCTGAATTAATTAGAATTTCCATATTATTATTATATATCAATGAAGTGTTTTTTAAATTCATTATCCAATGCCAGAAGGGATGAAAGAGACCGTAATGACTCGCAGTAACAGAGAACGCAAAGGGTGGCTTTGGGACCACCCTAATGAACATTGAAGCTTAAGTAAGCAGATTCAGACATTGTGTCTCATTGTCAATGCAAAATACATAATGGTGTCCATAAGGTGAGGGTTCAGTTTGTTTTTCTTCCAGGCTTCAGAGGAACCTTTTTACATAATCACTGGCTCTGCTTTTTCTCTGTGAGACAGAGGACACCAGGGGAAGTTTACACACACACACACACAAACAAAAAAGCTATTGAAATGGCTTTTGAAAGTCCTTTTATATAAACTCAGATTAGAGTTCTTTTAAAACAGAAGTCACCTTGAGGGCAAAGAAAAGAGATTATGGATTTTTCTTATTTGATCACCTCTCTGCTGGGTGTCCTTTACTATGGCAAAAGCATCAGAACCCTCCAGGCAAAATGGACCTTAGATTAAATAACAGATATAAAAGGTATCCCTCGAAGATTAGTGTTTATTGCACCAGTGTGAGTAAAATAAGGAACGAGTCTTTACAAACCTAAATAAAAATAATTAGAGTTTAGTTTGAAATGCAGGTATGTAGAGTAGATCCGTGGGGGAAAAAAAGCATTTTATTGCCTGATAATTTAAAGGCAAAAAAATAAATATGTTTCCTCTTACCTGTACCGTATGAAGCTTTTTTTTAACTATCTCTAAGAGTGTGGTCTTTCTATTCAAGAGCATTACGCATTGATTTAAATTCTGATGTTTGAATGCTTCCCCTCTTTGCACTCAAATAGCCCGCTTGCGCTCCAGCTTCAGCCTCACACGTGGGCTCGTCAAACATCTGCTCTCAGAATTCTCTTTTGAGCTTGGATTTTGTGTGCAACAACCATGTCAAAATTCCCCTACCAATAAAATGCCATGCTACACATGGCATTTTATTGGTAGGGGGAATTTGTGATCAATGACATAATCCCTTCCTCGTTGCGGGTGCATTCCTAATGCGCAGGTGCCATTTAAACTACGCTTGCTACTAATACTGGACCTATACTGGTAGCCAGAGCAACAAGTAAGCGACTGCCGAGTGTTTGAGTGTTCAAAGCTCCATCCTCGGTGAAACAGCAACAACTACGAGAGGAGAGAAAGAGGAAAGAGGAGAGAAAGTAGCGTGACAATAAATGGCAGCAAAACGCAGTAAAGACTCTCAATGAGCTGAAATGAAACCAAACTCCCGATTATTCTCTGTCACTGCATTCATGCAGAATCATCCACTAACGCCTTGCGATACATTTTAGAATGGAAAAATGTCCAGACTTCTATGATGCAGACATAAACTAATACATTGTTCTAAATGAACAACTCAATGGTATAATAAAGGTAATGCTAATGACACACCGAACAAACCAGGGCAAAAAAGACGGGTTGGGGGGACTCTAAACTCTAAAAAACTGTTTCACATGAACACACCAGAGCTTTTAACATGCAGTAATGAGTTGAAGGAGGTCTATATACCTGTATTAGTCAGTTTAGGCCCGGCTCACAATTTTACCGTTGGTAACAGGTGTGAGTATATTTGCTCAAATTGTCTCCGATGTGGTTTTGTGCAGGTATGTATCCGTAGCCAGGGTACAGAATCCTCCCATTCCACCAAATTCAAATTAACTGATAAAACTGCAGTGTTAAAAAGTAATTGACCAACAAGCCAATCAGCGCCAAGAGTGGGACAGACAAGCTCTTGTGAAGCACTGTCAGCTGGGTGTTTCAACCGATGAGGAAAAATAACAACAATGGAGACCACAACAGAAGACAATGACGCTGTTATCGAGGCTGTTCTTGTTAGATTAAAAGTATTGAATGGCAATTTGCTTTGTTGTCTGGAAACATTATTATTGACCTCGTACTCAACCCGGCATTTTGTGGCAGTATGAATCTGGCATAGATTCTTTGTCCGTGGCATCTTGGTTGGCGTATCACTGTCGCTCTTCTCAAGTCTTCCTCATTTCTGTTCGTAATAAAGAAGCTGGGACTGCCACCTCTTTACAATACATTGTGAATCTTCAACCCTGACAATTAATGTAAAACATTAAAACAAATCATCCAGAATAGACGGCAGGTCTATGTGGGAGACTTACCCCAACGTCTCTGAAGCATTCACTCAATGGCCCTCATTCAAGTTTGGGCCCCTTAATTAACAAATTTATTTGACATATAGGGCATTTTCTCAATATCGGAGGCTAGTTCTGTTTCTTTAACTTTCTCTTTTAACTCGCTCCAACGACGGCACAAAGTATGTTGTCATGGTGAAACATGATCTGCCGACTTCAATGACATTAGTTTTAGGCGGATGCGTTGGTCTTTTGTGATTGGCTACTGAAATCAAGCACTTTATCTTAGTGCACAAGGAACAATGATTCAGGATTTAGGGAAAATTTGCAAACAAGATGTAATTCCCAAAACCTTAAATCAAAAAGCTGTTGTGTGTTTTTGGCCATACATATTCAACCACTTGTACCCATCCAGCGGTTGTGCTGTAGTCCTAGTCGTTTATGACAGTTAATAGAAGTAAAAAGGCGACAGTAGGTGTAAAATTGCCAACGTACACATTAAAAACTGCTAAGTTCCCTTATGTGATATCTGCCGCCTCCTGGTTCTCAACAGTCAGACTCCCTTCACATATTCTCTCCCTCACCTCTTCCTGGTTTTCAGTGTATCATCTTGTATGGCAGTGGCTCTTGACACTTTTGTGTACTGTAGCTGTTAAAATGCAAATTTCACAGGATTCAGCTTTCCTGTTCTGTAGGCAATTTACTGTGTGACGTCCCCATCTCCTTGCTGCTGAGCAGAGGACGCGAGTGTCAGCTATATCCATCCTCCTGAGCCTTGGTAAAATGCCACAATATTTATTTTTGCACAAACTGCAGCACTTCTCTCACTGCAAAGGAGTGGATGACAACAACACAATGTTGACATTGTTTGTACATCTGATGTACGTGTTTGAAGCTGGTGGCAGCTCGAGGAAGGCTTTGAGCTGTGCTGTTTCCTTGCTGCACAGATAGCAGAGATAGCTTGAGTGCTTTCCTCAACATTGTGAGGAGGTGATTTCAAGCCCCATTTTACATCCTAAATAAAATTCAAACCAAGCAATTCTCTAAAAGGCAGATGGTTGATGGCGTGTTCATTATACACCCTGTTGTAATGTGACATGAGCATTAAGCTTGGCACCGTGCCTCCTTTAGATATCATACGAGAAGTTATTTGCAGACATTTACCACTGTACCACTAAGTGCACACAAGCTTTACGAACACCTGTAGTTCACAGTTTTCACTTTAAAGAATTTCATTCAAGACAATTCAGCGGCGACAACATCACCACTTTGTATACAAGAGGCATTAATTGTTACAGTCTCATTAACTCACAGTCTATGCCGAGCAAACAGCTTTAGCTAAGATTAAATGAAGCATACTGCAAATGTGCACTTAGCAGTGAGTATAAAGAGTGTGTGTCTTTGTGGGTGTTCTGTAAAATGGATTGGCTCAAGGGTGATTACAGACAAGTGGAAATAGTAGAGAGAAAAGGGTGAGGATGAACAACTAAGAGGGAATATACAATGGAAATCAGAGAAACAGACGGAAAGAGATGGAAATTAAACAGCATTCCTCCCCTTTCCTTTCCTTTAATTTCCTTCATCCTTCATCCTTCACATCCTCAGCCTCATCATGACACTGAGTAATCAGAGACAGATGGTCATAAATCAGCCTCTCTAATATCACACTCCTGTCAATGGAATAACTAGCCGTGAAATAAGCACCAGTTAATGCACATCCTTAATCTACATAGAACATGACACCCACTTACTAACTGGCAAGGCAAACTGTCACTGTTCAGCATTAACTGCTCCTGCTACATACAATATGGCAGGAGACTGATGAAGAGGTAAAAGCGACTCACTGAGATGTACTGTAGGGGATGCTGAGGGGAGCTGTCGGTCATAAGAAGGCCAGATGGGTTGGCATTGGGTTTGGGGTCTTTGGAGCTTGACATCTTATGTTTGTGTGTTTGTGTAACATGCATGTTGATGGGGATGGTTTATGTCCACCTGTCCTCTATCACATTGTACATGGCATATAGTCATTTTGCATCAGCAAAGACATTGAATTATTCATGAAGCATATTGTAGCAATCAATAGGGGTGTAAAGATGAAAGCAATACATGGCGAAAGGATCGATACGAGAGTCTTAGCAAATGGCCACATCGATACAAAAATCTGAATCCTATTCACTATAGTGTAGTTTGGCAGGTGCAGGCTATGCCTAGCTGAGACCTGCCAGGAACAGAGTGGAATAAAAAGAGGTTGTTAGCCCAAACAAAACATGTCAGCTTGCTCATTCACTCTATCTACGTGAAGACATTATTCAGGAATTGTTTCAAATGAGCAAGTTTTAATTGTTGTTTCCATGGCTGATACAATGGGCCATGTGTCATGCTGTTCGAGATCAGGACAAGCATTTGCATGTTGTAGGAATATCCACGATGAGGCCAACAGCAGAAACAGCTGAGAGTTAAATGTCCACTTTGTGAGAATGTATTCGACAAAAGGCCTCTCTATTATCCATCTAGCGCATCAACTCTTTGACAAATGCAAACATGTAAAGATGTTTTCCATACAGCTTCTATTCTGTGTACAAGAAGAGGATGAGTCCAACTCTTTTCTTGAGGAAACATTTCAGCAGAACAAACTAATACACAGTTGATCTTCAAAAAAGGTTGATGGATCTGTACAACACTTTTCTAGTCTTCTGACCACTCAAAGCCACTTTAACACTACATTTCACACCCTGATGAGAGGGGCTAAGGTTCCACCTGCACATCAGCAGTAACTAACATTCATAAACCGTAGGCACAGCTATGGGGCAATTTTGGGGTAAAGTGTCTTGATCAAGGACAAATCGACATGGACTAGTGGAGCCGGGGATCGAACCGCCGATCCTCTGATCCTCTGATTGAAGGACAACCCTGCTCACCATTGAGCCACAGCAAACATCTTATTTCCAAATCAAATATTTATTTTGCATGGTGTTTGTAGTCATCTTACAGTAAGTAGGCTAGTTAGAAAAATTACTCTTTAATTGGTCTCCCACAATTCTTAATTACGACTATTTCTCTGAGAAAAGTTAAAGTGGTTCAGGCTGCTGCTGCTGTTGTCTCTTCCTCTTTCATGGTGGTATTGTCTCTTCATAGGCCGAGAAAGAAGCCTGAGCTCTTTGCTGCCAGGCTTTTATGTGCAATATGTACGATCTTAAGATGCTTGAGGGAAAGATGTTTCTTTTAAAAGTATTCAGAAACTTTACACTGTAATTACATTTGTCTCAGCTGCATTCTCAAGACTTCGTTGTCCTGCTTCAGTCAGTACAAACTGTGTGTGTGTGTGCGTGTGTGTGTGTGTGTGTCATAACAAAACCCATTCTTGTGTTTACACATTACATTTCTAGGTGAAGACAATGTCCTCTACCCACTGAATTCACACGTAAACAAGTAACAGTCAGATAACAGATTTTCAGAAATTCAGGTGCCAATTTTCCAGATACGAATTGATTCTTTAATAGACTGCAATGCTTTCTCTCTGTACTGTATTAGGGCCGTTAGTGTCTCTCTGCAGTTTTGCATGATTAGAAAAGTTGTGTCATTACATTAGCTGCCAGTGTCTCCTTCTAATCCCATTTGCCTTCTGGTCGCAAACAAGGTGCCAGCCAGAGCCACTCAGCTGAAGGCACAGGGAATCCATGCTTTACACGCAGCAGCCCTAATTCAATTGACGTTACTGAATGGCTTTAATGGATGTTACCTGGTGAGCCTGTACATTTCCATATGTTAAGGCCTATCAACCCCTTTCGAGTAACTGAAGAGAAAGGGTGCAATTTTCATTTTGTGATCATTCGGTAACGTGGCGGCGACACACTGGAGATTAAAATATATTTCTTGTGTTCTATTGGATTTGTCTTCGGTAAAGAGACTGTCCTTCTTGCATGTGGTTCGGCCTTTTATCTCCCTCAAGCCATTGATGTTCTTACCTTACCTTACTAGCTTTTTGTTACTGGAACACACACTCTCACACACACTCTCTTACACTCGCATGCACCACATACACATAACTGCATCCTTTTGTACACCTCAGACCCACTGGGCTCCAGGATGGTCTTTCTGTGAGGAGTTAACCCCTTTGCTGTGTCATCTCATGGAGCGTCTGAGATTGTTTATTGTTTTATCTCTCGGTGTGTTTGAATCTCGCTGTGCGAGGTGGACGGCCGCCCTTCCCCTGCTCTCTCTTTAAGGTCAGTGAGCTGCGGATGAAGTTGTGTCGATCAGATGAGTGCCACACACTGACAGCTAATTTTCATCAAAGCAACTGTGGGCGAGGGGGGGCCGAGATGCAGGACGCCCCGAGGCTCCTCGCTTCTCTGAGGATTCTACACTACTTATCAAGCTACTGGCTCACTATGTGGCGATATGGCCTTGCAGTCTGCTTCGATCCAGAGTCTAGTAGTGCTGGGAAAAGTTGCAATTCACATGTAACATGAGTATAAGGATATAGAGAGAATTTTCAGATAAACATTTTTCATTTCGAAAACAGCATTGTCTTAACTGCCCACACCAGCCTTTGTTCCTCTCTGTTTTTGCCCTCTTTCCTCTCCTATTCTAAACATGGTTTGCATTGATTTATTCTCTTCCACCAATTAAAAACTATTTTGTGAGCATTAGAGTAAGCCAAGGCCGGGAGCAGTTTACTGCTGCAGGCGGTTTATTACCTCATACTAAGCTTGTGTGTGAACCCGCTTGTCTCCGTGTGAACTGATGGGTGCCTCGGTTAAGCTTATTTTACTCTCTGAATGTGACTGCACATGCATGAGCGTATGCGTGAGTTGTGCGAGCGCATGCCTTTTCATTCATGTTTAGGTATGCATGAGCAGATGGGTGCGGGTGTGTGTATCAGGGATTCCCAGCACGTGCAGGGCATTAGTTCTCTGTTCGCAGGCTATATCCTCATGTTGTTGAAGCGGTATCAGTTGCCTCTGCCCAACACAAAGCTCATCTTTTACCAACTCCCTTGTGAAGGGGAGACATGGGGGCCAGGCGGGGGTTGAGGGGATGTGGTGAAAAACGACAAGAAGCTCTTGGCTGGTGTGAATAACCCAGGCATCTGGAGGAAGGTTAAGAAGCCAACACCATACTGTGTTATCCCTGAAGAATGCGAGTTCCCTCTGCACACACCCTGTCCTCCCGACATGACAGAGCTTCTGTGCCATGATGGCATCACATCAGTGTATCAGTAAGGTCTCTATTTGTCAGTAACCATCACCCTGGTTAATGGACACCTTATGTATTAATACTGAATTGGTATACTTCAGCTGGAAGATTGAATGTTTTTTGGTTTCCAATTAGTGCCATCACTGTTACTTCAGGCAAAAACCTGGTGACTTTTGTTATCTGATGCGGTTGTGAGGACAATACAGATGTCTTATGGTTGTGTGAAATACCTTCCTTGATTTCTAAAGTTTTTCAATCTACCACTTTTATCTCCAACGTGGAACCATTTTCACTGTGTCAAAATAGCAAATTATAACTCTCCAGTTTGCTGTAGTAGCTCTGACAGCTTGCAGTTGGAAGTGATTTGGCTATTTCTCAGGCAGAATGCAGCAACAGAGTGTGCAAATGGATGGACAATAATAACGTAGTTTTTTTTTGTCAAACTCTCATCACATGAGTTAACAATGGAAACTTAGTGTGCAGTAGCTCAAAAAGCAATGAGATGAACTCAGTGACGTGTTTGGATGAGACACACTTAGGAACAGAAGGCATATTGCCTTAAAATTGCTCCTACCTTTTACTTAGCACCGACAGGGGAGAAGGTACTGATTTTAAAACATTTGAGTTTCCTCAAAATCATCTGAGGTATTTTCAATCTCCAGCTTTACAGTAATGGCCCTTTGACAACACACTATATGAAACCAGAGATGAGACATCAAAGTGTGAGCAGCAGAGACAAAGCCTTGAATGTATAGTTTCTCATTTACTAACCATTTCCTCTGGGCACGCAACTATTTATTTCCCCTATTTTCTCAAAACTGGAAATGAAATGAAAAGGAGCAAAAACAGGGAGGAAAAAATGGAAAACAAGTGTGCGGGTTAATCTCTATTGCCTAAGGCAACAATGTGACATTATCTCTTTGTCACAGCTTAACAGAGGCCTGCTCCTATGGGTTTGTTTGAGGGTGCATGTGACAACATGTGGGAGCCATACATGCACACATGAGTACATATGTGCATATATGTATTTGTATATTTGTGGACGTTTGTGTGTGTACAAGCACATTTTCCTGTGCCCGGCTTGTGTAAGTTCCGAGCCCATTTGCTTTTGTGCTCAAAATGATCTGTGAGTGTGTGTGTGTGTGTGTGTGTGTGTGTGTGTGTGTGTGTGTGTCTATTCATCTGCAGATTAGAAATATACACTTTTCAGTGGGCTTTGTTGAGCCCACTACCTACTCATCTAAATCAGTTCCTCTCAAAATAACTTTAACATCCTATTGTTAGACAATCCTGCAATTCACAGGCTATAAGAACTATTTCACAAACCCTTAAACTAACTAACTGCACTGATTCATGTTGCATTAAAAATTAAAAATCATTCATTTTGTAAAAATAAATTAGTGTCTGGCTTGAGGTGAAAAACATATCTGTTAAAGTCTTAAATTACATCCCATCCAAGTATTATTAACTGTAACGCTTTTTCCCCCGTCCTGCGTTCATGGTTTCCCCCTCTCGCTGTGCTCTTGAATGTCGTGAAAATCCAATTAGGTGGACACATTCTGCGAGAACACCACAAATCTGCGCTCCATGATAGCAATCATGTGAATTCTTCAAATGGGATTTCCGATGCTCCCCTCTGGTTGCTCACACCGTGTCTACACAAATGATAGAGTAATTGGCAAAACAGATCTCGACACAAAATGTGTTTCCTCTCTCTTTTATGGCCACTCAGCATAACAATGGATGCTTCTGTAATCTCTGCTGTGTGATTCAGAAATGAAAAGCCAATGAAATGTGTCTCCTGGCATATGGGTGAAATGGCTGCGACTGCAGGTAGCTCACCTATTGAGACATGAGCAAAAGGCACAGACTTGCCTTATATTTTGCGTTGTTTTAAAATATGGCTGTCTCTATGCCATAATAAATGTTATTATTTCAAAATGCTTTATCATCACTCATGTTGACACTATGCAGCATACAAAGAAGGAGAACATGAATAAGTCATACAATGAGAAAAGGCTAGTGTGAGAATACCATGTTTACCTGACCATGCTGATGGTCAACAGACAGTGAAAGTCTGGCCCGCCTCATGCTTATATTAGTTTTCATAAAGGGACATAAAGTGTTAGGTCAGTGCATTATTTTTAAATCAATCTGTTGTCCTTAACACTTCATAATAATTTCACTTACCCTGTACGTCTACAAATAGTGCTAATGTTGTATTCTTGTAATGTATGGTATTTGATTTCCTTCTGTTGAACGGTGAAGTTGAACACAAAGACACGTTGATTTAAGTAGCTGCAGTGCGCAGTCATCCTCTTCTCTAACCTGCCTCACTGTTTGTATATAAACCTTAACTCCCACATATGACATTACCAACAGCATTTGGTTCCTCTCTTGGAAAGAACGTGCTTTCCCATATCCATATTAGCATAATATTTAATATGCTGAAAAAATATGTTGTATGCCCCAATACATAGTTGTTGTCAAACCAGGATATCCTACTGCATCTATAGGCATACTTTACAGAATGCAAGCCAGCATGCTTTTCTGCCTTTTCAGAACTTTTCCTCTGCGCAGTGGATATATGAGCAAAGCGGGTTTAAGGTGCAACGTAATGACAAAGTAGTATGTTACATTTAAATGCAACATGCATTGAGTATGAACCTTTGTGTATATATATATATATATATATATATATACTATATATATATATATATATATATATATATGAATGTAGGCACCAAATTTCAGAGCAATCCATCCAATAGTTAATGACACGTTTTCATTCCAAATGACAAATGCCAACCTCAGGATGGAGCTGGAAAAAAAGTCACTTATTATGCGTAATCTTCTTCATCCACTTCCGGCCACAATGCACTTCCTCCACCATTCCCAATCTTTGGAAAAACATTGGGCCCCCACACGGACCAAAAGTGGTCCCTAACGTTGCTACCTAACGCGCATACATTAATCATCGAGCAGGCACACCCCCTAGCTCAATACGGTCTAATCGCTTAGTGGGGTAGAACTATC
Source organism: Cyclopterus lumpus (assembly GCF_009769545.1). Classification (NCBI taxonomy): domain Eukaryota; kingdom Metazoa; phylum Chordata; class Actinopteri; order Perciformes; family Cyclopteridae; genus Cyclopterus; species Cyclopterus lumpus. Next base: position 11,103,426 of record NC_046974.1, on the reverse strand, counting down.
AATAATACCAGAATGTATTAACACAAGACCCCTTGTACTCTCAGACACATACAAACATAAAATCAGTAAAGAATCATTGAAAATACTTTATTCTTCTTTTTAAGACTTTGCAAAAGTTTCTATGTACATTGCGGAAATAAAATAGGTTTGTTTTGATGTGTCACTTCGGAGTGTAGGCGTTCGGCTTGATTATTTTTTTTCTTTGCCACAGTGTGTGTGCGTGTTTGTTTCCAATGCCTGCTCCTGCAGCAGTTATGGTCTGTGGAGCAGCAGACTCACAGATGAGCGCGGTACTTTACACTGTTCCATTAGCCGTCAACCACAAACCATCACAAAGTGCTGTCCTCCTGCTGTTCCCCCCACAACCCCTCCCCCCCCACACACCCACTGCAGCTTCTCTCTTTTCCCCCCTGCCCCATTGAGCTGTTGCATTCCTGCACGCTGTTTATGTAGGTGTGATGGCACAATAAAACAGGAAATGCTTTCTCGGGGAGCTACTGATTGTGGATGTATGTGGTCCTCAGGGATGTCGGTGGAGAAAAACGGTCAGAATAGGTTTACCAAACCCTGTGATGCATGTGAGCCAGGAGCAGACCCACAGAGCCAGATGGAAGCTGGCCACAGTGGGTACTGGAGTGCAGTCGGGGCCGCGGGACACAGAACACTGGTTGGGGACACCCATTGTCGTCCAGCCGCGACCTTATTGGATTTCTCTGGAAATGTTTATTCCTTTCACTGTCCACTGAGGAGAAGCTCTCACTTATCTCATCACTATTCATTAAGGGCGCCCCTGTGGAGTCTAAGCATACAATCAGGTTGAGGGTAGATGGGCAGCAGGGACAGGGGAGAGACAGGGGTAAGAGAGAAAAAGAATAAGAAGATAAAATGGCATAAGAATCTGGATTGGATCCAGATTGCACTATCTGCATTCATTTCTCTTTGTTCACCACAGTTTCGCTCAGATTTGCCACTGAATACTTGTCAGGTTATTTTATGATGTCTGATAATTTAAAGAAGTTACAGCTAAACACTGTTGCCTTTTTACACTGTTAGCCCTCTTCTCTCCGTGGGCTGGTGTCTCAAATGCCCCTCTAGTTGTGTAGTACTTGGTATTCAGAACATCTAATCTTGGTTGTAGCTCACAGGAGTTTTGATATAAAGTGTTCCCTGCTCCTTCCATTTCAATGGGGGTTGTCAGCTTGTTAAACTTTGTGGTGAGTTCTACACAATTGTTGTCTGGTTTGCCCTCGACTTCACTCCTTATTTGTGTCCTGGAATGCCTTCCCAACAGAGTGACACAAGACTGCAACTGAACCATTGATCATGCACTTTCTACGGTATATAAGACTCCTATAATAGCCACACGGACAACATGGCTCAAGGTATCTCATGTCATTTAGTGAAATGGTCTCGGGTCATTATTCCCCTTTCAGCCTCAGTTGTATTTGAAATGGTTAGCATGCTACCATATGAGGGCAGACATAGTAAACATTATACCTGCTCAACGCCGCCATGTGAGCATTGTCATTGTGATCATGTTGCACTGTGAGCATGTCCATGTTAGGATTCAGTTCAAAGTAGCTAAATGTCACAAAGTTAATATTCTCAAAATCTTACTTAAGTAAACATACAGTATGCCTATGAGCAGCAAATTGTACTTAAAGTATAAGTACTCATTATGCAAAATGGCTCCATTGCAAGTGTTACTTGGAATAAACTTACATTCATACGCCGTAGACACAGCTACGGGGAGCAATCCGGGGTTCAGTGTCTTGCTCAAGGGCACATCGACATGGACTAGCAGAGCCGGGGATCGAACCCCGATGCACTGATCAGGGATGGAGCTGCTAACCACTGAGCCACAGTTGTTAGCACTGTATTCATTGCCACTTGAGCAGTATCTCAAGTTGTCAACGTTTTTTTTATCCCGCCACAGCTTCATAATGAACCAAACATATTAGTTTGTATGATGCTATTTAACCTGCAGGAGACTCTACGCTGGCTGGCTACAAGGCCAAATAATAAAAGACGCTTCAACCATACTCAGTAAGCTTGGATATGGTCTGTGGAGTAATGACTGGCTTCCCTGTGGGACTCAAATGTGTTTAAAACATTCTGAAGCCTCACTGGGAACCACTGATAGACATCCTGATCACTGAAGTGTAAAGCAACCAGATACAAGACCCGGTGCTCCCGTTGGCACCCGAGGAGGACTGTGCATGAGCTCTTTTTGTTACAGTTGTATGCACTGCCAGCAAGTTCCTCCTCAGCACTTCCTTTCACTCTGGCTTGAATAGAGGATCTCCCATTTAGTGGCACAAAAATACGCCCTTGGACTGACACTGTAATGTATTTCGTGATGTCCTGTGTACCTCAGTATTTGCAGTGGGTTGTAATTCACCTTTTGGTGTCGCCACTTCTCATCCATTTATTCCAGTTAAAGTGGACACGTTTAGGTGATTTCCTGATTTTCCAAAATGTTTGCCTGTTCTTGTTGCTTTCAGTCAAAGGAGGACGAAAGGGAGAATTAATATAGCATTTTATAAAACTAACACTGTGAACATTGAGGATTATTAAGGGGGAAGATATATAATATATTGCGGTTGATACTTGTACTACTGTGGAAGGAAAGTTCAGTAGCCTATATTTAATTTGATATCAAACAATGTTTATTCATTTAATTTCAGTAGTTCATGTATTTATATTAATATTCATTATTTATATTACAACTAATGTGGATAATCACGGGACATGAGCAGCGGTCTCCCCTCACGCCCTCCCTGTGCAGAATTGTTTCGCTCTGTTGCTCTGACCGTCTAATAATGCTGTTTGTGGTTTTACATTAAGAGTTAGTTAAAAGCCTGAGATGTCTCATACGACGCTAAAAGGTTCCCAAGTGCGTCCGTGCAGACGACGCGAGCCACTGACCAAGCGTGTCTTCTCCTGACGGTTTTGACAACATTCTCATCGTGTTCCATCATATTCATCCGTAGAGTCCTGGTCGAAGCATGGATTCCCCCCCGGAGTTAAAGCTACAGCTAAAAATAAACTTGCCCACGCTCATCTAAATTGTGGGAGTATCTCAGACAGAGACCCAAACAATGTAAAATGGCTTATTGCAGCAGTACAACTGTTGGATGTCTTGCACAAACACTTCCAAAAGTGAAAACATCCCGGTATATATGATAGGTGTATTAGAATTATTAACACAATAGTGATTTCTGCACCTATGCCGTTATGATAAGGTAATGTTACTATATTTTCTGTTTACTGTTCTGTTTACGCCATATATGAGTGATAAGATGGCTTAAACATAAACATTTGAGACTGTTTATGACATTATTTCAATGTACACACTGATGCAAAAATACATTTGTCAGTGATTATCTTCACTGCATATTATTCCAGTGATTAAATAAAGCCATGTCGTAACCCTTTTAAGTCAAGTGCTTAAATAGAAATACAGATTCTCCAGTTCAGGGAAAGGGCTGCTTTGACACACAGTGATAAATGAATCTGTGTCACAGCAATCCTTTTGTATTTGAGGCCCATGATTTTCTGTTCAGACCTCTGACAAATAAGGTATATCATCTTGTTACATTTGTTGATGAAGTTGATTGAATAAAATATTGAAATATTAATCTGACAAGTTTTCCAATATCTATTTTTGGTCAATTAAATGTTATTTTATACAATCTTAAGAATAACCAATGCTTTTATGAATAGATAAACTGACAGATAAAACAGTCCTGCTCCTCAGTACACAACAGTCGGCCTTCATTCATAGACACACAACAGAGAGGGGCGCAGTTGGCAAAAAAAGATATCAAATCATATTTGGAAGACTGCAACGCACACCAAACGCATTCAGATTGACCCTTAGATGTAGTGTTCATCTTCATTCTTATAGAAAGGGAAAGCATACCCTATGTCAAATTACCCATTTTGACTTTGTATGTAACCCCCATCACAATATGACATTACATCAAAGAAAAGAAGCATGACTGGAGAGGGCAGATGTGTTCATTGCTATACAGACACACAATTGCAAAGTGCTTGGTAAAGTGGAGCAACAAATTCAAGATGAAAGCAAAGTCCTATGGTTGGTCTCAGCTGCCAACCTTGTATGGATTGGATAGGGAAAATGGTCGGGCATTCTCCTAGAATTTAATCTTCTCTTCAATCCTGGAACTTTGCACATTTCAGACAAAAACACACTGTTCACATGTTATGGAACATTAGTCTTACTATATTTTACGTCAACACTTTCACACAAATCACATATTTATAATCTGGGTTACACGTGTAAGAGATTTTCATTCAGTTTTGCATTAGTTTTTTTCCCTCATGGACATTTTCCTCCTTTGTAGTCGACTGAGCCAAGGACATTGATGCTGTAATTTTGCCGAAGTCAAAGAAACTTTTTCATAATGTCCTTTTCAGATTGCGAGAGGGTGAATTTATTACTGAGGGAGGTAAAGGAGGAAGAGGAGTGGCATATTAGGATGGTCACATCACACTTATAGAGCACCCTTTATGGCAAACAGCACATTCACTATGGATGGAAGATCCCAAAGTATTAGTTACTTTTTATTAGCTCATTTTAGCAGGTTTTGATTACTTGATTGACCAGCAGAACACATGAGATAACACACATGTTTAAATACAGGCAATTGTCCTCTTGGGGGGCAACACTAGTGTGATCAAAAAGAGATAACAGCTGGGACATCTTTTGAAGACTAGAGAGTGCAGGGAACCATCTGGATAATGTATTGCTAGAGAGAAAAATGGCAGAAAGAAATAATAATAATTGTCTGTCTGGACGCAGCTGCCACACATGGATCAGCTGGATGCATCCAATGAGTCACTGAAATGAGGATATTCTTGGTAACAGAAGTAGAATCTCTCAGCCTAATACGTTCATTAACTCGTCTTTTTTTTCTCCCCAGAGTGAAGTTGAAAGAAGGATTGACGTTTCTTGGGGCTCGTCCCAGCAATCCCACTCAGTGGATAGTTAGCCAGGATGTGAGGAGCGAAGGCCACCGAGTGGTGACTCTCCACTGCCGCAGGAAGGAATCCGGCTACGATCAGCAAAGGTGAGCACAAAAAATACATCACTTTAAGAGGAATACACCAAAAATACACCAGGAACTGACAGTTTTGGTCACGTGGGAAGCACAACAAAACACTACATGCAGGACTGCCATTTTTTGTCAGTATGCAAGTTAAAATTTCATTTGGTTGCATTTATTCGAGTGCATGATGATCATTATCATTACCTTGGTCTTCACAAAGAAATGATAAAGCCCTTTAGCTACTAAATGCTCCTCTATGTTAACCAGCTAGCAACTTTGTGCCGGGCAGGTAGCGAACAATGACTTCAGAGCTTTTTTTGTCACAAACAAACAAACAAAAGTTTAGGACCATAAAGTCACAACAATGAGCTGGAAGAGGCAGCAAATCTCCACAGAGTTGAAGGGAACTGCAGAACTGGTTGCCAATTCTAGGTGAGTTTATCATTACTGGTGACCCCTTTCACGTGACACGGGAATGTTTTCCATTGTTTTTAGTCTCCTATACAGGCCTCTACCTTTACATTTAGTTGACACAGCAGATGTAATGTGTTTGTTCTTTAAATGGTCTGATTTTTGTAATATATTTCTTTGACATTTTATGCACAAAAACAAATCATTGTAAAAAAACTGATTTTTAGAATAGGATTAAGAATTGCTTGAATGCATAGGTCTGCTACAAATTCTCATCCTCTCACTCTTGTGATACTCAACCATCGAGCCCCATCACTCAGACTGAGTAGCGGTTCAATCTCATAAAACCTTTTCATTTATTCTTAGAAATTGCTTTCGGGGATTCTTTTATGCAAGCGATACATAGGAACTGATTCATACAGTGTGAGTGTATATCAGTGATGTTCCCTCTGCTGAATGACATACTTGACTTGAGATTAAGGCCTGAGATGTCTGTTGAGACCACTGTGGGCGGGAGGAGTTAGAGTAGACCATTGCGATATCCAGTCTTCTCTCTCTCTCTCTCTCTCCTCTCTCTCTCTCTCTCTCTCTACCCTTCCTCCCCCCTATTTTATTTGCATACTTTTTTTTTTGCTGTCCACATCCTCAAAGTTGTTTTGGTCATCTGTATTCACGTCCTTAAACTAATCTGGCAGATATGGGTGATTGCCAGAACTGGGAAAAAGGTTGCTGTGTTAATTAAGTGCTGATTGAAGGCCTTTGTGTGTTTTAATGGTTTTTCCTCTCGGATCAGGAAGTAGTTTTAATAGATCTAACTTTCTAGTGACAGGTGTAATGTTATGGATTAGAGGCAGATTTGGGTTTGGGGTAAAGCTCCACTTATTTTCTCTTTAGCTTTCGTTCCACTTAACAAATTCTAAACCACTCCCTTAAGAAACAGGACACTTGACATCACAACTGCAACTTTATAATCAAGTTGTGCAAGGGTTATTAAGTGTAGAGCAGCCTATGAAACATTGGTAATTTGAATCAGTTGGTCCAGTGATTTGTTTAGTCATGCTGCTATTAATGGATCTCTACGAGGAATGATCATAGTGTAACTGCAATGCACACAGCACGTTAAACAAAGATATATACAAATATATACAGTATGTGCCTGCCTTTAAACTGCTAGAAGATGTTCTTCAATAGACTCCTTATTCAGTAAAGTATTGTGTGATACTGCAGAGCCATATTCAGAGCAGCAGCTCAGTCGTTGCTGATCCTTACATTCAGATCTCAGTGGTGTATTTCCTTTATTATATGGGATTCATATTTTTACTTTACTTTACATACAGTTTAACTTTATTTGATTTTACTAGCAAGTGTGTTTCAAACAGTCACCTACGCACTGAAACTTCTTTCTAGTTCTTCAATTCAGCCTTTTAACAAGTTTTGACAGCCTGATAAAGGTATCAGCTGCCTGAAAATATACAAGGATCCAAAATGTTCTTTTATGTCTGGCTGGGATTGACATTATTATTAGTCTGGAACCATTAAACTCTGTGTTATTAAAAATAAATATGATGTCTATGAGGTTGATATTCAGTTAAAATATGCAATCTAGAGATCAGCATTAATTTGATCGAATTGTCGATCCCTGATAATGCTACACTGTGAACAACAAAACCGTTGAAATCGGCCAGTTAGCCGCCAGTTGGCAGCCCAGTCCTGTTGTGTAGAACAACTAATTTAATGAGACATTTTGACATGGGAACCTATTCCTGTGCATGCTGCTCAGATAGCGGAGGTTGCATTGAGTTACATTATGGTGCATTCAAGCTCCACATCTTAAAAATAAGGATTGGGTGGAGGTTATCATGATGTGTTGACATATAATCTTTTAAAATTAAGTTTTTGGTGAGAAAACTTGCATGAATACAATAATTTAGAATAAATACAGTTGTTTAAACTATATGCTCTCACATCAATATCAAACAGGGAAGTGTCACCTGTTTAACTTTCTTAAGGCTCTAAACTGTTTACAATACAGAATTAAAACATGTTTGATTAAAGCAAATATTAAAATAAAGATAATGTATTACCTAATCCTTTGAATTGTGTATTTATATGCAAATAACCACTATACATGACAATACTATATTCAATTGATAACATTTAGAATTGTTGAAATTGTTTTTGTCTAATTGTCCAACTCCCTTTTTATTTTATTTTATTAATATTAGGCCCTCACTTTCCATTTCAAACAAGTAAGTTGTAAAAAATCTCAGCTACGCGAATAAGCTTTCCGTCAAGCCCCGCTAATCCATTATCTTTAGAAAAGGTCAAAATGTAAAGGATTTAGGGAGATCTATTAACAGAAATGGAATAACATTTTCACAACTAGGTTTTCATTAGTGTATAATTACATGAAATAAGGAATGTTGCGTTTTTATTATATTAGAACGAGCTCTTCACGGAGTTCGCTATGTTGCACCACCTCGTTTCTACAGGAGCCCAGAGTGGACATTACATTACATGTCATTTAGCTGACGCTTTTATCCAAAGTGACTTACAATAAGTGCATTAAACTATGAGTCCAAACTCAGAACAACAAGAATCAAGCAAGTACAATTTCTTCAATAACGTTAAACTACAGAGTACTATCCGTACGTGCCATTTAAGTGCTACTATAGTGCTAAACAACAAAGTGCTATCGGTAAGGAGCCAGCACAGCAAACAGTTGTGATTTTGTTGAGTGTTTAGCTCGAAGTGAAGGAGCTACAAGCCGATTGGCAGAAGCCGAGCGAAGTGAACGGGCTGGGGTGTACGGTTTGACCATATCCTGGATGTAGACCGGACCCGATCTGTTTGCAGCACGGTACGCAAGTACCAATGTTTTGAAGCGGATGCGGGGCGGCCCCCGGTAACCAGTGAAGGTCGCGGAGGAGCGGAGTAGTGTGGGTAAATTTCGGGAGGTTGAAGACCAGTTCGAGCAGCTGCATTGTGGATGAGCTGTAGAGGTCGAATGGCATTAGCAGGTAGACCTGCCAGGAGGGAGTTTGGACAAACAAAACACTGGCTCTAGAGAGGTTATTTTTGCATTTGTACACAACCTGGGGTCCACACGCTTGGGAAGGGGATGGGTGAGCAGAAGGGTGTTCAGTTGGTTGCAATCTGCAACTTCACCACTAGATACCACATTAATCCTACACAGTGGTCCTTCAATTGACCTAAAAATAATGGCCAGAATATTGTCTTCAATTGTAAATGACACTTCTGTGATCCGATTTGTTATTGCCATACATTACGTTTGCTACTTGTCAGCACACATATTTGAAAGGGCTGGCAGAGGCTGTCTAAGTGAATTCTTGGCCTTTAACAATAACTCTCCCAAAGAGGTAATAAATTACGCCTCGTGTGGCCGTAAGTTAGAGCTGCAGCATCATTAACAACACACAGTAAAAAGGAGCTTTTCAGCAAACTGCAGCAGTGAGCAGCATTACTTGTCAGCTGGCTCCTCCTTGCCTCAGGAGCATTCCCCCCCTTTCTGCACATTTTTTTTCTCCTGTCTGGTCTCACGACCTCTCCCTCTCTCACTCCCACACACACAGATATGCTCCGTTACTGTAGAAAGAAAATCATGCTTTATTGATTCACTAAGTGAAGGAGCCAGAGACAAGAGTGAGCATATTTAGTCTAATCCCTGCTGTTTGGGCCATGTACGATGGACTGCTCCTTAATCCCCGAAGCTGTCAAAGTCACTTCACAGAGAAGACCCGGGACGCCTCGTGATGGCTATACAATACACAATGCTCCAATTTTTCTTTCGTCTTGTCCTCCCCGCTCCCAGTCATTTCAATGGAGCTCTTTTGAAAGGGGATTAAACATAGCTACCTCATCTGTTAGGCTGTCTTTCAGCCAGATTTCTTCTTTTCTGTTACTTCCTTGATGCTAGGGAGATGATGAGGTGTGTGGATGCAGTAGGTCAAACAAATGTACACCCTGTTCTTTTAACAACAATATGAACATGATTATCCATGAATCCACATGACTTTTATTCTCAAAAGACCATCTTCCTAAAAGTTTAGGGAAAACAAAATTAATGTATTGAGTATTGACCACCTCTACTTTTGGATACTTTGGGTTACTTTTGTGTCATAGTTATGTCCCCATCCTTAAACAAATGTTGTGCATTGCATGCATAGGGTAGAGTTGATGATTTAGTAGATTACTGAAAGTATTCACTTCCAGTCCATTCAAAAAGGTGCTCGAAAACACACAAGATAGTCGCATTTTGGAAAAGTATGGATGTGTTTGCTGCAATTACTGTATTCCTCTTCTGCAGCACAGTCAAAGTAAAGAAATGGTATGAAATCATCTGCCCTTACCATTTCAGAGCTTTCTTTTTATCTTTCCCTGCATTACATGTACAGTCACATCCAGCCAAGAGCACACACTTGTGCACACTGAAAATTGGAATCGGAGCTCAAAATGTCAGCCTTGGTACAAATGATTGTTGGCAATGAAAATGCACCTTGGATTTTGGAATGGACTCAAGTGTTACTGAATAATGCGTATGGGATTGCTAATTGAAGCCTGTGTGTATGTGTGCCCAACCCCACTGCAAGCATGAGAGCACCGCAATACTGATGGGTCAGGTGTACTCTATGTGCAGGTTCACTCAGTCACTTGAAGCTGCTCACTCTGGCCAGCTGAGCCACTAATTTATTCCCCGTTCACATCTGATGCTCCAACCACGCCTTACTGGCTGTAAACACCCATTTAAAAAAATTGACATTCTTATTGCTGACACGCAAGCTTCAAAATGACATTTGTTTTATAGCTAAACATGATATACATTGTTGTCAGTATCCATCAAACAATATGTATTTTTGGAAATATTCCTCACACAAAACATTATTTTCAGCGACGTGTCATATCTTGAATCTGTTTCGCAGCGCTTGAGACTTTGGGATCTTCATATGCAAACCTACACACTTTCCCCTGCCCTGACTGGCGGCTTCCAGCCTAATAAAACCAATACTGAGGTGACAGTTTTTCATCAATGGGTTCTACAGTGTAAAGAAAGAGGAGGGCTTTTGACTAGAAGAAACAGAGCTGAATTCACCCTCAAGGAAACGCCACCAAACAGCTGATTCTCAGTTATTTTAAATTCAATGACAGAACTCTACTGAGCCTGCAATAATGAGTTAATTGCTGTCTGGGATTTTGTCGTTTTAATAAAAAGACAAATTTGCTCTAGCTGCACTGCATGCAGGGTCCCACACAGTACTTTAAAGCTGCACTCATGTATTGCCAAATCAGACTGCATAACAAAAGCTTTTGGAAAAAACATTTGTTTTTAAGAGAAATAATTTGCTGAAATTACCCCTCATCATCAGATACTGTCAGATAACATGCTAATTAAGAGCTTTATTACTATAAATACTAAGTAATTAACTGACGGATTATTGATGGCTTTTAAATAAATGCGTTAAAATTAATTGACTGTTCATTCCGCCCCGCCGCTGAACAGCGATGGCCAATCGTATCTTAGCACCTGTTACTAAGCACCACAGGCCTGATTAAGGACATGGTCTAATAAGGACGATATTCTGTACTGTAAATAATTTTGAGTACAGTGCTGACCAGATCTTTTTAAATCACTATCACAGAAGTGTGTAAGAAATTGATAAAATAAAATAGGGCGTTGAAATGTGTGCCGTGCAAAAGTAACAAAGTGGGAAGGGCTTATTAACTATTCATTTGCATTTTGTTGGAGACAGTTTGTTATTTGTCGTCTTACAAATAATCAATTGATATGGTGTAAAATAAAGAGAGCGGGGGTTTCCTTACCGGACTTTACGTTTTTTGTATGAGTTTGCATGATTAGAGATGGCAGTCGAAAGGTTGCATTTATAGTCACATCTATATGCTGATTATTTATTTTTTTGAAGGGAACATGACATCCTTTCTTTGACAGGTTGAGATGTTTACCCATGGTGCTACAGCACATCAAATAAATTAAAATGACCCCTTATGGAAAGGGACAAAATTGGCTGAAATGCACTCTGGTAGATTGAAAAGTTCACTTTGTCACTATTAAAGGCAAGCCCATACCAAACAAAAGCAGCCCTGCTTCCTCAGCATGTCATAAGCCATAATTAGAGGCCTCAGTAAAAGTGCCATGTCTGGGCCTTGGTAGTTCATTAAGACTGTCTGGGTGCAGATGGATCTCCCTAGTGAGCCACCGCTTCATTAATCCCCCACACCACACCCAGCAGCGGGACATCAGACAGTCCACTCATTACAGCCACTCCACAAGAGACCAAGTGGGAAGGGGATATATAGAGGACATATATATTTGAATATCTTTTTTTAATTTTCCAAACTTCAAACAGCCTCATGCTGGCCTGTTTTACATTAAAGCAAATCTGCATAGAGTTTGGATTAATTAAATTAAATTCAACATACATTCATTTCACTATAAAGATACATGACTTTTCCTCTAAAGCAAGCTTGTAAATCTCATCAGTGTGAATGGTTAGGATCCCAGAGGGTAAGAAATCATACAGCAATGTAATAACGGGTGAAATTTGGCACCAACCTCACAATTGATCTCAATTCCAAAGTCTAGAGAACCTTGAAGAACATAATTTGTTATAGTTTGTGACGATTACTGCAATACTGCGATGAAACAAAGGACCCAGGATATCTATGTTCAACCCTGAATTTTTTTTTTTACTATATCAATACAAGGATGTATCATTCTGATGTGTGCCGATGAGCTTTGCTCCCGAGATATGGAAAGGTTACAGAAAGAATGACAAGGTATAAGACACAATTATTTTCACAATCAGTACAGTACATGATTTGTTGACAAAACCTGTCATTTACTAAACAAAGTCATTCACTAAACATCCTTGATACAAATGATATACATCGAGACTTTGTGTAACCTTGATGAAGCAATGGAATAATCGGTGGAATACTCAATTATTAAAATAATCGATAGCTGCAGCCCTTTTTCAAACTTTATTTAAAATTAGTTGCTAAATCTCCTTGATGTGCTCAGTTTTTTTAAAGGTGCAGCAGTCCTGATAATGAGCCACAGGCCGGCTTTAATGCTGTATAATGCTGCATAAATCAAGGCTGAAATGAAATGGCCCAATTACATTAGGGCCAAACGGGAATGTTAACTTGACAGTCTTAACGCTAACACCTTTGATAATGAATCAGCCCTATTTCCCTTGGCCTCCATGTACCGTATACACTCTCATTGGTGCTTCATTGGCAATATTTATCAATATTTACCAACTGTCTTCACTGCTCTAGTTCCTTGCTCATTGCTTGATGATAGAAATTACGTTGAATCAATGCTCGCCCAGACGTGTCACCACGACTTTTTATTTATTTATAAATCAAGATGGAGTCACTGAGGGTGATATTAGGGGCCGTATTGTAAGGTTGATGAGAAAGAAACTTTCAGATGTACGTAATAGAATAGATGTGGCTTAGTAGAGAACGGAGCAGAGATGAAGCATATTCTTTTTCCCCGGAACAGCCATCTGATTACAGCAGTCAGCCCAGATTACATCTGACTGTTCGAGCTGATCCTCTGTTCCACTGCCAAGGAAACAATATGGGGAAATAATGTCCCAGTGTGCCTCATTGCACTTTTCCCCCGTTCACCAAAAAGATAGTAATACTGTAACACTCAACGGGGAAGGGCTGATCAGTAGACTTTACATCTACACAAAGTGACCATGAAGTTTCTAGGGAAACCATTGTCAAAAGGCTTCACATCGTGACCTAAATAGTTTTTCTGGGATTTAAGGAGCAGTTTGATTACAGAGTATAGCTCAGGTTGACCCAAATCAGGCCATGGTGGATGCTGTCCATTAGAATGTGTTTGTGCAATGCACCATGCACTGGAGCAGTTAATGTAAGCACAGTGGAGAGACAGATTGAGTTTGCATGTGTCCCAGAGAGTTTTTTTGTTTCAGATTTATAAAGGTTTATGAGTGAATATCCTGCACTCTTAAAAGCTTAATCCCCCAGAGGATTAGATTGAGGCTCCCAGTGTTTGGAGTGTTGCATTACCAGAGGTTATCCTTTTGTGTTAGAGTGGTTACTTACAGTAAATTGCTTTTAAAAAAGTCTAATATTAAAAGTTAGCATGCCTGGTTAACTAGCTCACTGCCGTTATCCTATTTTCAAAGGTAAGGGCATGTCATTAGCATACGCTATACAAACATATATATATGTATATATTATATATATATATATATATATATATATATACATATATATACATACAAACATATATAGGGTATATATATACTGTATGTATATATATATGTACATATATCCAAAACATATATGTATATATATATATATGTATATATATATATATATATATATGTATAAATATATATATATATATATATATATATATATATATATATATATATATATATATATATAACCAGTTAAAGACATAGTAAAGTACATTTTATATACTTTTCAAAAGTTTTATATTTTATTGCATATTTTTTTTATACCAATCACCAATAATCATATGTATAAGTTAGTTTTAACAAGATTACTGAACTCCTGAATAAAAATGGAACAAACAAATAAGTGACACATGAGATGGTTAGTGTCAGTCACGTTTGGATCATTATGCCTTTAAAGTGTATGTCATTCATACGCCATGATGTGCCATTTCTTTTATCCTTTTTTGGTTTAAAAATGGATCTTGTAATTATTTTGTACATACGGGGTATCAGTACATTACTTACTGAATTCGCAACACCAGGAGTGAAGTGAAGAAGATAATAGCTTAAAGTTACTGTGAAGCCAGGCACGGGAGAACAGAAGCAAGACTGAGCTGAGCAGACTGTCAGACACCTGATGCAGTGAAATCTAAAGGGTTTCACTCCACTACCACTTCTGTCCAGAGGCACCCCAGAATATGACACCTGTAGCTTTAACAAGGAACATAACGACTTTATGGTTACATTATTTTGAAATTAGCATCCAAATAAAAAATAGCTTTGGGGTAAATTCCATTGTGTATCATTGTAATTTGGGAGAAAAGCATTAGGCTAAGCCAGGAAGAAGGTACTTGCTCGATAGCATCATTAGTAAATAGTGGTCCAGCTAACTACACAATTGGAACAAACAGACTGACTCCTCCCTGCATTAACATCCAGTAACGGGAGCTTTTGTTTGTGTTTTGAAATGCTTCAGTGTGAAACAAAAGTCACAAATAAGCATAATTCCTTTCATACATGAATGTATGCAGAGATCTGCAGAGATTTCCTTTTGTTTTCTGAGCAGACCGACACCGTTTAGACTCGTGGAGATCAAAATTGTTGCTTTGCTCTCTGCAGGTAGCACTCTGCCACGGAGGCAAAGTGGTTTGAGATGTAAACATGCACTTGTCTACAGGAATTCTGACAAACATCCAGGACGTTTCTCTTCTAATTACGTTTTTGTTGTGTCTATTGAACAAGCACTCAGTTTGGATTGCATCGATGTTTTCCCTCATTCAGCACTCTACTGATGAGCAACCACAGAGGAGTGAGAATAAGCTCCACTTGTCTTTAATATTGCCGGTCCAATTTCTCCCAAAAGCTCCTTCCCCACAGATTTATCGAACTGAATAGGCAAAAGAAACTTTGGCCCACAGTTGCCTCCAATTAACCTCAGTTTAGCTTCAAGATGATTAGCTTTTATACAGAAACCAATTCCACTTAAAGAAATGCCTGCTCTGGCACCAACGCTGTTTCATTTCTCTAACCTGCAGAGGAGAAATATTTAAATAAGCCTATTAAAACAGGCCATGGGCTGTTGAGAAAGGTATAGAAGCAGTATTAGAAGAAGAAGAAAATACAAGAAGGGTGCAAAAAGGAACGGATGGTGAGGAACTCAGCACATGGAAGACAAATGGGCAGCTCTGCTTTCAGTCAGGCAGATTCAATCAACCAGAAGACAAACAGAGAAGGCACAAGTCACAATCTCTCGTCTCCTCTACAGCACTTGAGCGTGGACTCATTGACAAGCAATCTGCTATCGTTCCCAGTCTAACAGGTTGAAAGCAGAACTACGTTCAGCTGATAATGTGCAAAGGAAAAGCACAAGATGCCACCATCTAGGCTCTCCCACCTCTCGCCTGTTTAGCAGGATGTACAAGCCCTGACATGTAATCAGGTGTAGCTGAACCCTCAGCGCCTCAACACAGCAGGACTAGCGGACATGTTCACGCCTCCAGATGAGATGCCACGCTTTGTACATGTCACCTATTCCACCTTGAACACAGACACTCGGCACAGACACCTGGCTTGGCATGTATTTTTACACACACAGGCAGATGCCTGTGAGGGTGATTGGAGTTCCAACCTCTGGTGAGAGTTAAGCATCAGAAGCCGTCGGTGGCTTGTGGAGGTCACACTGGGAGGACTTCCACAGAAGCTCCCCAGTTAAGTGACGACTTTACTGCCTTCACCATCATTTGTGCCAAGACAATCTTCATGATTAACAATTAGACCTTGATAGATATCTGCATGTTTTTCATAGTTTATGTGTCCGTCAGTGACGGCAAGCCACAGTCGCATCTTAGTCATGCGCTGATGCAGTCAGACGTGTCAGACACTTGTCATTAGTCTCTCATAGTGTGATCTAACTCGACTCCACGCAGCCTCCAGATCAGTCCTCCATCTCCCACTGGCTGCAAGTCGGCAGGCAGCATTGAATAACTGCTGACTATGTAAATGAGTGCCATTAAAGCTCTCTGTCTTAAATTAGTCTTTAGATTTCATGACTGAGTGCTTCCAATTATGGATCAATGTCTCATTTCTGCACACGGACCTCTAGGTGTGTGGCGGCAGTGTTTCCGTTACCAAATGCTTTATAATTTCTCCTCTGCCTAGACGGCCGTTCACATCACACTCTCTAACTGCTGATCAATGAGAAATTCTGCTGCTGTAAGCGTACTGATATGTGTATTATGTGCACCCGTAGGACTTTTTTTTTTTTTTATATGGACTTGATCAGATCTGAACAAATATGCAGTTAGGTATGTCTGGAATATGTACTATTGATGTGTGTCTAGTGGATGTTGTGTGTCGAGAAATATACAGCTGATATGTGTGTGGGTGTGGGTGTAATTGCTCTGGTAGTCATTTACCAGTGAACTCATTAAATAGGGCATAAGAGGGGGCTACATTCTTCTTAATACCCAAATGCACTCCTGACTGGGAGTTGGGCGTATACTGGGAGGAGGTGCTGATATAGCGCTTTGAGACTCTCTATACTATTTATGGTTTTTAAAAATGGCCATTAGGGTCTGTGGGTTCAGGTAGCCCTAAAAGCTGCTTAGGGGTTTTAGGAATCCAAAATGTTAACTAATCTTACTGTTAATTGGCTTGAGAGCATCAATGTGTCCAGGTTTAAAAATAACGCTCACGTACAAAAGGGATTTCAAATGCATTTACTGATGAGGAAAGCTTCCCAAATTCTTATGCAGATTGGGTGGGCATCCCAAGAGCAAGCAACTTCAGAATCTGGAGCTCGCAAGGTTAAATTCATTTAAAATGTTCTTATTATATTCATCCTCTCAAGTGATGTTTGTGTCCATACTTTTACGATCAAATTTTGAATTCCAGAGCAATCAAATAAGTAATCAAAGAATCTGTGATATAATTACTGCGTTTTCACAGTAAATGAGCAGCCAAATCATTATAGTGTTCAAAGTGGATGCTAATTGACCAGCTTTTTGACAAGCTGCTAATGCATTGGCCTTTTTATTGTTTGACAGCTAGAACACATACAATTATTTGCATAATAAGTGATAAATGAGCAGTGAAATGAAAGAATTCTTGGAGAGAGAACGTATTTGAAACTCTCAGCACATTTGGAAGCCAATCTCTCTTGCAAGAGGACAACTGATTTTTAATGTCAAATCATTGCCAGCGTGTGGGTGTCATCAAGATTTATTGTGAGTCTCTGAATTAAAATGGATCTCATAAGGACTCCCTCAGAAGGTTGGAGTTGTACAGGACTGACCCTCCGCTTTTACCCCTCTGATCTCTGGCGCTGCATTAAAAGTAAAGAACAAGGCAATCATGCCCATGCAGCCTCCGCATCACTTCCTCACCAACACTGTAATTATCACAAACAAAGCAGCTCTGTTTACACATATGAAACAGCAGGAGTGTGACTTGCAAATGTAAATGTGTGCGTGTGAGCTAATGCAAGTGTACATGTGCATATTTAGTGTACATGCATTAGTTAACATTTATTGTATGACCTTTACTAAAAAGATCTTTGCACTACTTTTTCATAAGATCCTCCCACTGATCTTACTCTGCCGTTATAGCAAATTTGACTTCTGGCTGTGCTGTCCTTATTTACCAGAGACCTGCTTGCAGAACACATGCTTTAACACTGAGCTGATCCTTTCCCTGACTCTTTCACCCTTTTTTGTGTCTCACAAAGTCGGAGCTTAACTTTACACATCCTACAAGCAGGGGGGTAAAACATAGGTTGCATTAGAGTACCATTGATCTGATGGTCTGGGTGCTTCTGGTCAATGACTCTTGTGTGTCCTCCAGGTTCTGTTGCCATGCCAACGACGGCAGAGCTGAAAGGACCACAGGTTTTGTGGGTCTTTAAGGACTTTTCCGAGGAGGACAGGCGCTGCCAGTGTCGCAGCACCTACAGGTGCAAGGGCAGGCCCGGACGGTCACATGATGTCACCCACAGATCAACCAGGGGGAGCATGTGGAAGGGGGAGGGGGGGAGGGAGAGTTTATCTGCAGTAACATATGCATCACCGCCCCAGGGCTCAGTGTCTGCTGCCCCCTAGTGTGTGTGTGGCTAAGTTATCAGCAGCTTTGCTGGCCATTCCCTGTGGTTAATGCCTGTTATCCAGCCTTGAGATGAGTGCTTTGATGTGAAGAAAATTGAGTGTAACTGTCGGGACAAATAGCAATTTATTATATTGCAATTTGCTACTTATATAGCTTTGCTATGAATGAGACAGATATAGAGTGCAACTGACTGGGAAGTGATGTTGGCTGCTCAAAGGTCTGAGGTCACCGGTGATGATAACTACTGTCATTAGGGATCCATTACACTATGAAGCCTTTTTCAGCTGATGCACTCTAATGATGTTTCACTGCAGAAAAGCATTTAGTTTTCATTAGACAATTGTTGGCATGGTGCATTTCATTACCTCCAAGATGAGATTTTGTTGTCTGGGAACTGATATGCCACTGTTTGAGCCCGGGCTAATAGACTGCTCCCTGTATCCCTCAAGGCAATCTGGAGCAAGTTAAGAAACAAATGTAATAATGGAATATTCCCCTCTTGACACTCTTCTACCTTTTGCATCGAGCAGCTGTCCCCTGTTAATCCCCCCTAGAACAAATCAACTTTTAACTACGTTCACTGTCTGGAGATATAGTGGCCCTACTTTCTTGGCACAGCCTATTATAGCACTGTTAAAATGTATGTGTAAAATATAGTCTTTTAGTTTCTAGAAACCGACCAACCTGCCAAACATTGTTATGAAGTGGCAGTAAATGATTTGAGTGATATAAATTAAAGCTATGACAGAAGCTCTACTGTGTCCATTTCAAGGCCACATTTGGCAGTTAGTTATTTAGAAAGAGGATTCTGCCTTTTCCCCATGTACATTTAATCATGTGTGTGTGACAGTTGGTATTACTTAGGGAGGGAGCGAGACCAGCTGAGGAAAGAGCACGAGCAGAGAGTATGGAGGGAGTTAAATATTTTGTCTGATGAATGCTGCAGAACACTGTTAAGCTAATCGGAAATTTGATCCCCTTATTGGGTTTGATGCACATAAGCCAGAAGCATTCAGTTTGGTTCATTATAATCGTATAATTAATAGTACTCAGGCCTTTTCTCTGTATGCTCGTTAGAAAGGGGAAAAGAATAAATGATTAAATTAAAGGGAATCTGACGCCTATTAAAAGTGGGTTTTAATTCAAGCACTGTAGGTTATTTGAAATGTATCAGTGCAATCTGTTTTATGTGCTCCTGGAGAATAAGTGATAAAAGGAAATTAAATTTCCCACAATGTAAATCTTGCCTATTGGGAAGAACAAAGCAGTATGATGTAGAACACCTTTTGAAAATATAAGATTCTTACTGTATTAAAGCATTATTTTTTTTATTTTCAGAGAACGTGATACACTACTTCAGTAAATGTTACTTATTTTCAACAGTGCTTAACTTATAAGTGATGTATATTATATGTCCAAGTCTGCTCCCTCGTCAAAAGGTGATTCCCTCCTGTTAAAATCATAGTGCCCCTCTGTATTCAGGGTTAAGGATAAGGGTTGGATCACGTCTAAGTAGAAGGAAATCATACTTTTTAAAACACAGATGTAGTCACCGTGGCCTAACCCTTCAGTGAAGCCCTGGTGACACAGCAGAGTAAAACTAGCAGTTAGTGCATACACCTCACTCAAAGCAGCCACGTCCTTAATTATGCATACATTTAAGCCTTAATATCATTTATACTGGTAAGTTGTATAAAAAAAAATAAAAAAACTGTAGAATTGTAATGAAATTGGTAATGGAAATTAGCTAGAGACCATAACCAGGCTGTAACCATGTTCAATCTGTTTCAAAGTTAGGCATTTTAACATGGACTTCTATGAGGATTAGAGCCAGCCTCAAGTGAGCGTTTGAGGAACTGATGTTTTTTGCAACTTCCGCTTGGGCTTCAACTCCCTGAGGTTGCCGCTCAGTGTAAACACGTATTGACGGATGACGGGGAAACAGTATCTGTGCGTAAAGCACCTTCAACTCCTCAATTAACTTGTTAAATCTACTTTTATTCAGGCAGCTGCCCCTCTTGAGATAACATACGGTACTCCTAGTTCTTAGGCAAACTTAGGAAAAACTGCATATGGTTAAATGTTTTGTAATAGTGCATGAGTGGAGTCCCGGGATAGCGTACAGAACACGGTGCTGCAAACATGCAATGTACTCAAAGGCACACTTACTAAACTGTGGGGCTTAAAAGCCTCAATTAAAAAAATATATTATTATTATTATTACTTCACAGCTCACAGTAAAGAATCACACAATTTTTCTTCAATATAAATAGACAGATGTATGCTCACCTTATCTAGTTGTCCAGAACACCCCATGTCCTCATTCTCCTCCTCCCTGTTCACCAAAAAGATTTAGAAAGAGTAAATATGATATGGTGGATTCGTGCAGGAGGAACACTTCAGGTTCATTTGAGAAAATCCACGCTCACCACTTATGGGAATGCTATTGATGGCTCGGGTAAGAGTTCAGTTCAGCTCCCTGGCCGATGTGGCCCAACAAATTGTCTTGTGTGCAAAATGATGATACTTTCTCTTTTTGAAGCTCGAGTGACAGTTCATGATAATTCATGATGGCTAGGTTGTTTCCAAAAGCATGGGGAGGTATGCACATAACAAGTCTACTTTCTGCTTCATATAATGCTTGTCTAGTGTTACTGGGTAGTTCCTCCACACTGCTTCAACTGTCCTAAAACTTGATGCCAACCACCCAATGTATAACATACCGTTGTATAGCTGGACATCCCAACACTTTGGCAGACTATCTCAACTCCATTTGATTTTTTTGTCAGATGTTCCATAAATTGCGTATAGCTTGTCTATCAGTATTTTTAAATGATTGATTGCGCCCATCCCTTTCACTATGTTGCCTACTGAAAGCTTAAGCCAATTGGCTGAGCCTGGAGCCTGCTCGCTACTACGCTATCCGTAAAATTATTAATGAGATAAATTCATGGTTAAATGTACATGCTCCACAGCAGACAAAAAAAATTACGCACCGTCCCTTCAGCAGTTACATAATCTAACAAGCCAAGCCTTTTGTTGAAAAAGATAGCCTCATCCAGCATTAGACTTTTAGAGTTTGGATGCACACTATTATACATTTAACATTGTATATTTGCACACGCAGCATTGGAATGAATTCTCATGTTACCCATAACAACTCCATTCAGCTACGCAATCAAACTCATCTTCAAAGCCATTGGCGTTTTCATCACAAGCCAGGATTATTAGCTAGGTCTGCTTAATGTTGAGCTGAGTTGCTGTCAAACCAGTTGTGTATCCCATCCCTGACCTGTCACTAGAAGTCCCAAATGTTTCTCTCCTCTGCATCTGAATACGTGTAACGTTAACTCCTCCTGTGTTGTACCTGGCTAGCTGCTACTGTTGTTGTGTTAGCCTCCTGTTGCTCCTATCGGTGAACCTGGCTAGCTGCTTCCCGCTAACCCTGTCCATGAACCTGGTTAACATTAGCTGCAGCTGCTGCTTTAAAGTTTGTTGCAGGCTGTTAGCATTAAAACTGCATTACCTTGCGCATTGTCGCCAAAAAGAAGCAGAGTGTGACTCTTCCTTTCTTTAAAAAAATTGTATAAATTCAAAACTTTCTTTGTGACATTTGTATCGCGGTTGCACACTCTTTAATCTTAAATTGTCTGTATTCTTGTCAGATTTGTCTTTCTTATATCCGTCTCTAACTCTCTTGTGGCCACTACATACAATATATCTCTGCTGCTGCATAACCATGAACCTCCAAAGCCATAGAGGCAGCTACACCTCACTGACATCACTATTATTCTCATCCCTGTCTTCCCTTTATTTGAAAGTGTTTCAGGGGGAGTTTACACATTTTTCTCTTCTCCTGTCACTATCTCTATTTCTATTATGGACACGGCTGAATTGAAAAGGTTGACTGGTTATAGACGTCTGAGGGAGCTTTTCCTCCTACACTTTGCAACCCCCATCTCCCACCCTTAATATTCTCTCCTTCCCTCATCCCCCTTCCTGTACTTTAGCTGAAACATGCTGGAAAACGATCGTTGGAATATCAAGATACTAATGGCCTTACCATACCTGGATTTGTACTTAGTTATTCTGCCTAACTTGCAGAAGTGTACAATTGCTTCTGCTCTCCGCACTCAAATTTGTAATAATGTAATAATGCAATATAAATATATTAACATATCATTTCTTTTTTATATATTTTTTAACCAATATGGAAACGGTAGTCCATATGCAGTGTTTGTAGAGTACTTTACTTTTCAAATCAATGCTCTATACTTTTTGTAGATTGTAGAGTGGCTAATCAGAGAGCCGTACAATGTGACTCAAGGACTCAGGGCTCCGCCAGCAGAGAGATTGTACTTCACGCTGTGACCATTGGGGTCCTTTCTCAGATATCAGGACTAAAATGATGCTCTGACCTCTGAGATGGATGCTTGTTGGAAGTGGTCTGGGACAATTCACTTCTAAAGGGCTTCAAGCTTTTCGTGGGCATGACCTTGTGTTTTTCTATCAAGTATTTGTTTTTTTATAAACTTTAGCATTAACTCTTCCTATTCATGTCATAGTTTTGTTACCATATCATTTGAAATATCATGTCTAACCTAACTGTTTATGTGTCTCTTCATCATTTCCTCGACCTGTCCCTCCAATAATTTCTTTATTTAATGTGACCAATTTAATAGACAAAACATCACTCTGTTGGGTCGGGGCAGTAGTCAACATTGAGGTCATGTCTTTAGTATTTTTTATAAGAAATCTGCAGGTTTTAAACAAACAGCAGTTTATATTATCGTACGTTTACCATATACATAATTAAAAAATAAGTGGATTTTACAATCAGTTGTGAAAATTATGTTGGAAAATGTCAGACTTTTATAGTCACATGCTGCGCCAGACGTTGGTAAGATGTTATCAATCAGACACACAATCCACTATAAATACTAATTCTGCATGAGAATACAGAATGTTAAATGAGTATCTCTTCAACATAAAATTGCATTGAGCCAAAATGAATAATCAATCAATCGATTGATTGATAGAACATGCAAACTGTAACTATTTGGATTATCAATCACTAATTTCAGTTATTTTTATGGAACAATTCCAGACATTTTCTGTTTATAGCTTCTCAAAGGTGAAATTATATGTAATGTCTTTGGGTATTGAAATGTTGGTTTGTCAAAACAAGATACCCCAGGAATGAAATGAATTGTAATAGACATGTGTCACTGTCAATTAATCAAGAAAATAATAGGCAGATTAATTGATGACGGAAGTAAATGTTAGTCTTAGCCTTAAAATCAAGCTTTTTGTAATTGTGTAATTTAAAAATATGAAATATCTGTTTTTCAGTCTCTTTTTCAGAGACTTTCTCATCATTGCAGCACTACTGTTTTATAGCAGTGGCGTAATTGAGCTTGTTGACACAATTGCATATAACATTTTAATTTACAAACTGATGTGCTGCTTTGTGCATTTGACAAACTGTATACAGTTTGTCAAATGCACAAAGCAGCACATCAGTAGTGGCATGCAGTAGAAGCTGTTGTGGAGATGCAAACACATGTAGATGCCATTATATTTCATAGTCAAGACATTGCATATCATTATGTTTATATTAGATTGAGAAATCTTCAAGTAGCTTGAGTGATTAGGTCCACAATGTTTGCAGGCAGAGATTCATTTTGCACGGATGCTCTTGGGTACAGTATATACTGTGCATGCGCATACATGTATGCATAGTTATTTGTGCGTGTGTGGAGCTGTGTGTGTGTGTGTCTCCATTGTGCTGACTGGTTTATTGCTGTTCCAGGTGATGGAGCATGAGAACAGCAGAGCTTCAAGGTGCAGCTTTCAGGCACCATTGAAGCCACAAATTCTTTCCCTCCACAAGTAGTTTAGAGTTTGCATGGGGCCCCCCCTCTCACACACACAGCTATACACACAAAATCACACACACAAACACATTCACAGCAGCCTCAAACTGCCGTGGACCGCATCTCCTCTGGTTCCAGAAGCCTGCATTATGCATCTTCATCTGCCATTCTGTTTCCGTTCAACTTCCCTTGTTACAGTGAATCAGCAGCGTCGAACTCTGCTGAGGTTTGTTATTGCCCTTCGTGGCATGTGCTCTACATCTTACTTTATGTATCGTATACATAAAACATACAAAAGTCCGGCCTGGGCTGCAAATGTTTTGCCTGATATCATGTTGCTCTGATGTTACATACATGTCTAGAAGTTGAAAAATGAAAAGATTGGACCTGAAAATGTCACTTTATCTATCCCACAAAGCCTTCTCTAATCCCCATTGGGTGCAGCAGTGAGCACGCGGATCCTATCACATCAGGGGGAGATTAAACAAGGAGTGTCACAATGACACAGTGAGTTTGATAATGGGACAATAGAAGCTCTTTCAATTACATCTCTTTCTCTAGAGACATCTGCTAAAAAGGAAATTCCTCCAATAACTTTGTCCTGTTTCTGTTTATTTGTTTTGACATTTAAATCTATCTTTCTCTAACCTTCTTGCAGCCTAAATTCAATAGCTGTCTTCCATGCTCCATCAAGCTAAAATGGAGCTAAATCACCTCTGCAAGGAGCTTTTCTAAGCTGTGCAATTAGTGAAGATAGAAGTTAAAAAGCGGAAGTTTGTATTTGTTGGTGAAACGTGATGATGACAAAATGTGGAGAATATTATTCCAAGTTAAAGGTTCACGCTATTCCGCAGCAGACAACTATACTTGCTTTGTAATGATATACTGGAGTAATGAGGAAGTCGCTCTCCCACTGAGTGTGTTGTAATCTTTGCTGTTATTTGTTTACAGAGCCGGGCGGCCACACATGCCTTTTTAGTGCATGTTCGTTAGCTCATGGCGGCTGCTCTGCATTGCGCTTATACAGTGGTTACAGCCGTTGTCACAAAAGCATAGCACCAAACCTCGGGTCCCCCCTTCCCCGGTTAACATTGTTAATGCTGTTTGCTGCTAACTCGCCATTATTTTCTATTTGTGCCAACTTGAAAGCGTTCTGCTAATGACTTGGCCTTTTTAACTGAAACTATTCTAATAATCAATTTGATAGACAGAAAAGTAATGCAATTATTTTATTATGTCAAGAATTTCTCTATCAATTGTCAGGGATTGCTTTTGTTCTGTGATATATATATCACATTTTAAGATTTAGGACAAAAAGTGAATACGTAATGTGTCTTTTAGAATAGTTTCTGACTTTTTATAGATCAAATAATATCTGATTAAAGCAATAATTAGACATTTTGGGAATTATTAGCTTTCCTGTTGTGTGAGAG
This sequence comes from Cyclopterus lumpus, assembly GCF_009769545.1. Taxonomy (NCBI): domain Eukaryota; kingdom Metazoa; phylum Chordata; class Actinopteri; order Perciformes; family Cyclopteridae; genus Cyclopterus; species Cyclopterus lumpus. Next base: position 11,077,771 of record NC_046974.1, on the reverse strand, counting down.
GTACTGTCACTAGTCATCACAACGGAAACTTTTATTTGTGTCAAACATTACCTTGTGTACGAATGCTAAATATAGCATCTTAAAGAGATACATTATGTTGCTAAGCTAATAACTTATTTCTCATTGTGTGTCACTGCATATCCTACAGATCTGCTAGTGTCGTCGAGATTAATGAGCATCCTGAATGTGCTTATCCTCATAACCATCTCTCTGCTATTCTCAGTGAGTCCGTTGTCAGTAAGTCATCAGGTAGCACCTTGTCAAGTCCTATTTCCTCTCCAGTTCGCTCTCTGAAGCCAGAGGGCCAGCTGCTTCCAACTTGAGGGCCTGTTATCTACTGAGCCCCTCTCTATTGCCTTTGGCTGCCCTCCGGTTGTCTGTCTGGCCTCAGATTTAGTCAAACCACAGCTATTGTACAGATAATTATCAGGTTGAGACCAGCTGCGTGGCACATATCCACCGGCCATTTGTTGCTAATTGAATTAGACTCCATGCTGGAAGTAACAGAGAAATTAACAGTTTCCCGCCAGCGAGCCATGATGGCACACTGGTATCTATGGTCATTCAATTAATTTCTATCAGTTTATTTTGTATAGCCCAAAATCACAAATTTGCCTAAGAGGGCTTTACAATCTGCACACATAAGACATCCCTGTCCCAGGACCTCACAAAAAAACTCCACAAAAAAACAGAAAAAAACCTTTCACAGGGAAAAAAGGGAAGAAACCTTCAGGGGAGCAACAGAGGAGGATCCCTCTCCCCGGATGGACAGAAGCAATAGATGTCATGTGTACAGAATGAACAGAGTTACAACACATTCAATGAATATGATAGACATTTATGAATAATTAGTAGTAGGCATGGACCACGATCCAGATGTCCACAATCCATGAAACAGAAGGAGGAAGAGAGGAGGTGGGGGTGGGGGTGGGGGCATCAGCAGGGCCACGGCAGGGGTCAGGGCCACGGAGGCAGGAGGCCGGCCCACCAGGGCACACATCTTCTGAGTCACATTTACCCGGACACAGATGATTCTGTCAGGTTTAATTTTATGACGTGTGTCAATGTGGGTTGAGTACAGCGGACAATAAAAAATGGGTCGCTTTCTACATGAGGTTAAGAGCCCAAAATGTCTGTTTATTGTTCCTTGTTTTTGCCATCTGCTCGACAACGTATTGGCGAGCTAGATATACAGCCTGAATCAGCTTTGGCTTTTAAGACTCATCATAAAACATGCAATAAATAAACCACTTTCACCATGAACATTGTATTTATTATGGTCGTAGCTTTCACGATTTCTTACTAAATCACACACACATTCTCCATACTGTGCAGTATGGTTTCCATTCATTTCCATGTTAATCAAAGTCAAAGTGATAGTTTGCATTTCATTGCTCTTGTTCTTGATCTACATTTTGCACTTCTCCAATATACTATTTCTTCGCTCCCCTTCACTTGTCACGGTTTTTTACACTGCTGTCATCTTTTCAGATACTCTTTTGAAGATGGATATTTCTGTCACAAAAATGCTGAATTAACAGCACGTCTGCATTTTGTCTTGGCATTTTTATTGTATGAAGAAATATAAAAAACCTCATCAAATTCATAGGATTCATAGGCAGCTGCTATTAAACTCTGGAAAACTGGATCATTCGAGGAGGGAAATAATTGACATCTCTGAAGAGAAGAAAAAGCTAATAACAGTCAACCCCTCTGTCTTTTCTGGAGGCCCTTTAACTTTGTGAAGATTTGAATTTAGCATCTCTCCTTGGTAGTCAAATCAAACCTTTCTGCTGTGCAATCTCTTTCATTCTGTGCCTGCATGTCGTGCAATGTGTGCCAGAGCAAAAGGCTGCCTGTGCTGTGGAAAGTAGGCCATTTGGGCTGATGACACCGGTCCTGTGTGACGCTCACTGACTCTTGAGCTCTCAAAGGTTTATTTCTGGACGTTCAGCGCATCATCTGTTAACTTTGTTTGCCTGATGAACCTTGTGGCGTTACCGGCCTGAGATTAGCATCTGTCTTTTCCCGCAGCATTGCGGGACGGTTATGTAAGTCCATGATGTCCTACTATGCCTTCAGTGGCTCGGTGCTCTGATTGGTACACTGTTATGAAATGTGACACAAGTTATTTGGTTGTCATCTCAATTATTCATACACACCTCCGTTGGATGTGAAAATTGGGTTGTTGTGCTCTTCTGCGCAACAAATCCTTCATTCTCTCAGAATAAAACTGAATAATATGAGAATGATGTGGAAATCGTGTCAGACCTATGTGAATATGAGGGCAGTTGATACAACATTTTCCATTATTTATTGTTTTACAGTTTTTATTTCCCTATTCATAATTTAGCATGTTATACATTTCTTGTGTTGTCTTTTCAAGATGTATCTCATATGTATTATCTCTCTTCGGCAATGTTTTGTTTGCTTCATGCTTTACTATATTTTCAACATGTTACATGCAACCTCCTCTCCAAACAAAGAACCATGCATATTTATTCATCTCTCCTCTTCTCTGTCTCTCCCTCCCTCACCATGTTCGAATTACAAGATGCTGTTTTGTGCCACAGAGACCATGCATGAAATGTATTGGCCCTGGGTTCCGCCATTTGATACGCAAGACATGGCTAACAGACCTCGTGCCATTTCCCATCTCCTCCGGCTCCCGTGTAAAGCTGACCTTTCCTGCCTCCAGGCTATATTTAAACTCTGAGCACCAGAGACTTATGGTGCCATGGGAAATTTTATTATCAACGCTCTCCATTTGTCTGACTTAATTCGGGCCTGCCGTATATTGTGCCAAAGTATGACGTAAATTTACGCTCTGCTATGGCAAACACGGGCACTAGTGAAAGAACTGACCATTAACACCTTAGCGGGGGTGACACCTGGTGAAGCATTCTTTTGAACTGCTTTGAGGACCAGTCACAAGATGATTTGGTTCTATTTACAGTGCACAGCATATGTGGAAAAGTGTGAGAGGAATAAGGAAAAAGGGCTGCAATATTATTCCACGAAGCAGAGGTTTTACCAGAGAGGAAAACACAAAGGGACTTGACATTTTGAAAAATTTCAGTTGCTAAAATGTCATAGATTTCCGCCACAGACACATTCATCAGCCTTTTCTATTCGTCCTCATTAGAGCAGACAGTAGGTGGAACGAGCACAAACTTTCGTCCAGTCATCTGCTTGATCGTTCGTTCACTGACGCACTTTTTTTTTTCCTGTTCTGTGGCAGGTCTGAGATGGGAGTTCAGAGGGTGCTCCAGGTGGATCTGAAAATGGAAATCTTTCCTGAGCCGTTGGGCAGCCGCTGGATGGCCTGGCAGGTGGAGTACCCGGCCAGTCGTACCACCACACAAGAGGCTGAGACGGAGATCCAACTGGCGCAGGAGGACCTGGCGGGCATCGTGCCCCTGGCCATGGTGAGTCATGCCACTTCCAGCTCAGCGCCAACAGCTTGTCCATGAAGAATTTACCAACATACAGTGTATCAGTTAGTGTGGACTGTAGCGGAAAGTAATTAAACAACACATAGTCAAGAATGAGAGGGAAATGCTGTTACTGTCACTTAAGTACATGAATCTGACAGCTGTAGTTACTACTTTTTTTCCGATTTGGATTTACATGCAAAACATGTGATGAGTTTATAAAACAAAATTAACCAAGGTTCTACACAAACCTGAACAATTATTTTTAAAGAAAATAAAACATTCAGAACTAATTATGAATACCGCCGACACTATCAACACTGTATCATTTCATCTTTGAAATATCAAACATCAATGTTTTGCGTACATGCTCATGCATCAGTAACAATAACCCTCTGAGGGGGCATTCTACAGACAGAGTTTACCTTACTTCAGTACATTTTGCTGATACATTTATTTGAGTACAATTTTGATGGCAGGACTTTTACTTGCAACAGAGTACCATTATATTGTAGTATTCCTACTTTTCCTTGAGTAAAGGCTACGGAATACTTCCTCCAATCATCCACTGATTGCTGCTTAGATAAAGAAGGCACAGCTATAAAGTGGGTCTGTGTTTGGGAGCATGGCAGGAAGAGAGCTGCCAGCAGGCCTCAGATGGGGTCCAGGGTCTGGCTCTGGCCCGAGGGTAAGCCTGGAGCTGTTTGTCTCCGTCAGCGAGGCGCAGGTACTCTGTTGTGTAGATTAAGCCAAACTCCCCCTATAGAACTTCTCACAGAGAGCTTTGTTTCGCAATCCAGAGCTTCTGACTTAGATCAAGAGCATGCAGGTGAACAAATGAGCAACATCAATTTGCGTTGACTTAAGAGAAAGACATGTTGTCACATCAGCGCTGATTACTAAAACAAAAACTGCCTTCATTTATATTTCTGTGCTTGTGATCTGCATGATAAAGACCTGACTGGTGTGCCAGTGTTATTCTCTAAGTATTGCCCGTAGCTGTGTAGATGATAGATGCATGTGGGTGGCTGTTCCTGGATTCAGAGGAATGCGGAGCTTCCTCACCCACTGATCCATTCTCAGGATAATTGAAGCAATGTGATAAATGCTGCAGTATTGTTCGAGTTGTACTCTCACATCCTTTTCATGGCACTGATGTATCAACAGCCTGATGTTGTCTAACAAAACATAGTTTGCTCCCACACATTCCACTGACAAAAATGTGCAAAGTTAATTTGCATGATTATCTTGCAAAGGCTTTACTCATCAAAAGTACTTTACTCAAATGCATCTCAATTAACCTGATATTACAAGTATTTGCTCAACTTGGGGAAATCAATTAGGGCCAGGATAATTTAGGCAGTAGCCTCTCAGGAGATAAAGATGAATAGTGATTAATATGTACAAAAGCTGTGTGTGTGTGTGTGTGTGTGATGTGCTATTCTTAGACCTGTCAGTGAAGCAGCTGCTACCATGCAGGCTGTTCTCATACAGCGTTTGTAGCTATACCTACGAAAATGAATGCACTGTAATTTGTAGATATCCCACAAAATCAATTTCATATGTAATCCACATAATCATAAACCAGGAAGTATAAAGACTGCATGAACCCACAGAGAGCCTGAGGGAAGGTGGATGAGACAAACAAAAACCTCTTTCACCCTTGAGACCCTTGATTTATTTGTCAGAAAACCTTAAGAGATGCTATTCCCTAGTCATTTGAACAGAACCAGTTTAGGCAACAAAATAAGCCCAACTAAGTTGTTTCCTGTGAAAAGATCTTAATTGGGATAATTATGTTTCATTTTATTTTGCTTCACCATAAGACTTCTGCTTTTCTACAACTCTTCCAAGTACTTATCCCACACAGATAACTTCCCCTGGTACTTAACACACAACACAAATACGTATACATGCAGAAACATTCAGAACTCATTACCTCCATCTGTTTCCCTCTGTCCACTTTTCTCTCTCCCTCACTCTTATGCACACACACGCACACACACATTCACACACACACACACATACACACACACAGACAGAATATAAGGCTTTTGCAATCTATCTGCATGCACCAATATGAGAGAAGCACACAAGCGAGAAAGAGGAAGGCTGAATTAGATTACTCGCGATCACTGTGGCATGAAAGGCCCACAGATAAGTTTCTCTCTCTTCCCCCTGCTACACTCCTCACTGATAGAAAAGAGGAAGTAAAGTAATGTAAGAGGAGTGCCGTCAACCCCCCTTACACAGACACACACACACACATGCTGACACATCACCATCCACCGTCACCACCTTGCCTCCACCGAAGGGAAAACAAAATCAGGTTTTCCAATAGAAAGAATTTTTTTCTGCACAAAGACCTGAAGTCACTGATAGAGTAGTGAAGATGGAGATGTAGAAAAGACTTGATATAAGTAATGTGGGCGTACAGCAGAGATGTCAGATTACCTTAAGGGGTCAAACCAATCGTGTAACATGAGAATAAGATGATGGAAAACCATGCAGAACAGTGGTCCGACCATCATAACTCATAAGATGTCTGCCCACAATGGTGCGGATCCAACATCATGTTCTGCTCCAGACTGTTGGCAGTAATATTTCTACAGATTTCTTCAGATGTACATCGAGGAGAGAAAAAAAGAGTAAAAGTTAACTGACCATAAGACATTTTCCACTACTCGTAGGTTAAAATTAGGAAGCCTTATAAAAGGAAATCTATCTTTACATTTTGTTTGCCACAAGACAGCCTTGCATGTTTGATGCTGGCCTTGTTAAATTATGTGGAAATCTTTGAGACTGTGGCTACTCAATATTCAGAAACAGGTATGAAATGTCAATGTATCCCTTATGGCAAGCTATAAATATCAAAAGTAGGATTAATTACCTTTTTCAAAAACATGTTTGATAGTTTGTTGAAATGTCATAAAATGTTGACAGCAATCAATTAATCAAATGCTCTGACAAAAACAGATAAGCTCGTCCAATCAATTAATTTGGCCATAATGTTATGATTGAACGGGCTACCTGCCTGTCTACCCACCTGTCTGTGTTTACTCTTCCCTTGCACTCATTGCTCAACCCCGGAGCTGTGGGTAATTATTATAGTCATGTTCATTGTTTACGCTCATAATGATCATCTTAGCAATATTTGATCACAGACAGTTAACTTTATTACAATAAAAAGTATTGCTTTATAGAAATTTGAAAGAAATACAATTGTCTTGCTGACTTTGTAGGAACTTTGCAGTAACTCCATGTAAAGATGAAATAAAGGCCCTTTTTAACATAGTCTTTTTGGTGTCGTTATGGTGACTGTATGTTTTGCAATAGTAGATCATTAATGTGATCAGTGATATTGACAGTAAATGAAGGCTATATGAGAGAAAGATGGAAAGAAGAGCAGAGGAGAAACAGACTTAGAGGAACAAGGGGGTGTTTTTAGAGATAGGGGGAAACAGAATTCTACACTTTTTTTAAGTGACTTCACAGAGCATGCTGTAGGCCTCTGTTGACACATCAGCTCTCTGGTTTTGCTCTGGAAGGTAGTTTCCTCTTTAATTGGCACTAATCAGTATAATAAGCTCGCTGTATTTTGTTGTAATGGAAAAGCTGCTGTAATTGTGTTTTGACCAGAATCAATCAAATTTTCTGAATGAGGAACCATAGCTGGCCGTATCATACAACTAGGTTCTGATGTAATAAAGTTAATGACTATTAAAATAGGGGAGCTTATTTTGGGGTTTGATCACATGTATGGCCTATTACTTCACTGGCTCCTCAGGCCTGTTCCCAGCACATTTATGTCATGTTCTAAATGACTGCGCCCCTACTGGAATGGGTTATCATAAAAAGGTATTTTTATTGCATTTTCCCAGCCAAGTGATGGGCTCTGCCACAGGTGACACATCTGAGAAAGGAGCGTCATCGCTTGAAAAGATGAAACTATCTTTCCCCCCCGCTCCCTTTGAAGAGGGCTCCTCCTGCATGTTGCCACAGACCCACCTGCATTGGGAGGGCTCAGAGCACCGCTCTTCACTTTGTCACCAATTTCAAACCGCGAAGCATGAGTTCTGCAAATGCAGCAATTATTTCTAAAGCAGAAAATGAAAAGAGTCCTCAAATGTTTTAGTCAGTTTAGAGCGAGGAAACGCCTCAGAACTCTACCTGCCGACTGTAATAACGCGTGCCTGTCCTGGCTTGTCTTCTCTTCACAACCTTTTTTTTTGGGTGGGGGATCTTTTCCTCTATTTCCCCCACCTCCTCTCCATGCCTACATTGTTCTGCTTGCTCCAGACAAACATACATTAATATCTTAACAATATAGATTAATTGCCTCCCTTGTCACCCTCCGCCTCCTTTCGTCGCATCCTCTGTTTCACTTAAGTGTGAAAGAGACGTGTTTTTTTGGGTCATCTCGAGATGGATCTTAACGGCAGTAATTGGATGCCTGAGCAGATTCCTCAGCACAGTAGGAGGCTGGTCTATTATCTTTTACCATCGTGAAGTAATATGCTCCTGTCCAGGCTGCCCTCATCATCGTTACCCATGCTTTGGATGCCTGGTGATGGAGAGGGAGCAGCAGGACAGGGCATACATCATATGTGGACTCATCAGTCTTCCTGTTCCAGCCGAGACACCAAACTGTGCTCATTCACACAAGCATTCTCGGGCATAGAGAGGAGGAGAAATGAAAGCAGCCGTTTGTATTCACGTTCCGCTCCAATGTATCGTTAAACAATACATCATCACCCCGGCCCTCTCTGGCCACTTGTGCTCTCACATGATAAAGTCATTTATCAAGATCCTCCAATGAATGTTTCATTTTACTCCTTTCGATTCCATTCTCTCTGTTGCGATGCACATCTTCTCAGCCAGACAAGTTAGATCTTGGGAGTCATTTATCAAGCACATAGTTAGACATACAGACACAAGCACTCATAAGCCAGCTAATCCTGCAGAAATGCCACATGAACGCATGTAACATCATACACGCTGTTAATAAGAATAGCACGTACTGTACACCTTGCTTGAAAGTACCTGATTTCAGTTATCTAATAACCTCAGCCACTCAGTCCTACTCGTGCTGAGTTCTCTGTCGCAGGTCCCTGCTGTTTAAACAGGATAAAATATTGCATGTTTTTTCCACAGCATGAATCATATGGTTTACAATAAGGGGTTAATGGATGGACCCCAAGCGAGCAACCATTAGCATCTACTAGAGCTCAGAGCCTGCTGATGAAGTGGTCCCACAAATTGATGCTTGCGCAATATGCACGTGATGTACAACATGTAATGCTAATTAGGACAACAGATTGTGACAAATGTTCACTTATTCCAGAATATTATGGACCTTCTTGGCTATTTATGCCTTGACATTTTCCATATTCATTGACCTTTGTCATCGCAGGATGTAAAAGGTACTCAGAATGACTGGCACTCTTTTTCAATCCGAATGCATGTAAGGTGACAAGTGAGAAAGAGAAAGGTTGGACTCTTGCATCCCACTGATGCACTCAAAAGACTTTCAAAAAGAACAGATACACTGAGGTTTATTTGTTAATTCCTCCAATGTCACTCAGGAAGACGATATACTGCGAACTTCTTTTGTAATTGAAAGTGATTGGGATGGGTTTGTTACCTTTTAACACACACACCCACACAACCTCTCATGTGCGGTATGTGATTAGAGGTTTAGATGAAGTTACTGCTGCAGAAGCTCGCTCATTATGGTTACATCAGTCACCTTTAAAAAAGCTAACCATCCCACAATGCTGTTGAAAGCAGTGAGGTCAAATCACTTGTTGACTGTGCCGTTGACATTCTCAGACGATGACCCACAATGCATTGTGTGATTAATGCATTTGTGTAAAAGTTTATTTTGCTCTGATAACAGAAGATGCTGAAGACCTATATACCCTGAATCACTTATATTCTAGTTTCTTTATGCTCCGTCACTGTAAATGGTAAATGGACTGTACTTGTAGAGCGCTTTTCTAGTCGTCCGACTACTCAAAGCACTTTCACGCTACTTGTCATCATTCACCCATTCACACCCATTCATACCCAGATGGCAGTGGCTAAGGTTCCAACTGCCCATCAGGAGTAGCTAACATTCATACACACATTACATTCACACACCGTAGGCACAGCTACGGGAGAAATTTGGGGTTAAGTGTCTTGCTCAAGGACACATCGACATGGGCTAGCGGAGCTAATGAACTGCCGATCCTCTGATTGAAGGACGACCCTGCTTACCACTGAACCACAGTCGCCCGCTGTAGGCCTCTCTGTGCCCCTCAACCTGACAGTTATGGGAAAAATAGGTTGTACAGCAAGACAGGAAATGCAGCAACGAAGTGAAGGGCAGGATCCAGACCAACTGATCAATCTCCTCGTGACAGGGTCTGCATCCATATTTCACACCTCGCCATAATTGTTAACATTCCACTTCACTCTCTGGCCAAGTTCTAGTCGTTCTGACTTTAATCTTGCCCCATTGAGGTTTGAGAGGAATGTGTGTATTTTTTTGTGGTAATGGACTCCATAGTGGAGCTGACCTTTGTGTCTGCTGAGAGAGGTCTGTGTCCAGAGGGCAGCTAAGCCAAGCTAAGTCAAGCTAAGCTGCCAGTATGGATCTCGATCACTGCCGGCTGAAGAAATCAGAACAGAGATCAGGAGGTCATCTCTCACAGGCATGGTTGGACTCTTCATCGATCGGCTCAATGTGATAGGTATTGGGCTGAAATTGAGCAGCCTGGCGGAGGCAGGTTTATTTCCTTGCCTTACAGCCTTCGGGCCCAGACTCAGTGGGCAAACAGCGGGGGTACCAGTGAGACATCACAGTGCCGGAGCCAGCTTCAGTCAAAGCCCCCGCCAGCTCCCTCCCGTGAGTCCCTGCTGCTCTTTCACTCATCTCTAGGTGTGCACAGAGCTGGTGCCTGACCTTGATTCTTCTGGTGCCGAGTCTGACTGTTGTTGACATTCACCAGGGACGCCCGCTTCTCCCTTCTGACCCATTGATCTAGATGTATTACAGGTACGTTATTCATGAGAATTGCAGGGGATTTGTCCTATAAGCATAATATATTGTACTTCTACGTCCAGCCATGTTTAATTCACAAGCTCCTTTTCTCAGCATGAGGACCAATTAATGTCCACTGGACTCTAGAGGATGTCTCCGTCCCTTCAGGTCTCTTTTGAAAATTAAACGATAGATCCTTCTGTCAACTCTTTGCATTGTAGAAAATGATTTATATGATCAGCAATCCAGTACATAATATAATTAATATTTGGCGGGGATGATTTGTCCTGTCAGCATGTTGTCATTGTGACAGTTCCCCACAGTCAAAGTTCACCCATAAATCGTGTGCGCTCATAAATAATTTACAGTTGAGAGCATTTCAATGTGACTAAAACATCAATACAGTGAACTGTTGTGTGAATCCTCATGCAAATCTGACCAAAGCAGCTCAGATGAAGAGGAGGGACTTCTTGAAACGTCATTGGTTGCCCTTCTTTTTAAGTTCCTGAGGGCAACACTACAACATAAATCATTCCACCACTAAGTCCATTGTATGCTGCTGCACTTTTTCAGGATCAGTGCCAATCATTTTGTCTTCAGATGTTTTCTTTCTTACCACAATCACACTGGCCTGGTCAGACATTCAGATGAAGTTTATTGTTTTATTTCAGTCATATACACTTACAGTAACTCAAGGTATTGAATAATTAAAGCATGGAGTTATACATTTTGAGCGGTAACAAGGATTCTGTGGGAGATTGGATCCCCCCCATGAAGGAAGAGATCGAGATTTTGGGACATGCAGCTGCTTTCTGGAGACTTGTCATCACCATGAAATGATCAGCAGAAACTATTGGAAAACTTCAGCCAAGAATTAGTACAGCAAATAATTTCTTGTAAGACAAAAAGTGGACGTTTTAACACTTGTTTTTTAAACAATTAAACCGACCAGAGAGAACATTTAATTAGCTTTATTTTACCTTTGGACAGAACCATGCCTGCTGTTTCCACTTGTTCCCAGGCGTTATGCTCAGCTAAGATATTTCGCTGTTGATTGTAGAATCATATTTACCATTCAGATATGAAAGTGGAACGATATTCTCTCGACAAGAGAGCAAATAAGCTATTTTTTCAAAATGCCGAATTATTTCTGTGATACACACCCACGTGTTCAATGAACAATACAAAAAGCACATTAAGATGAGATTGTGATGGAGGGAGCCGTGTGAGCAAACACTATTAACAGTAACCTGTAATCTATACCTGTCGATAACAGAAACCAGGCTAACAATTCAGCTCATTCACATATTGAAATTGTTCTGTAGTTGACTTCCACTACGTACTTTGATAGGGAATAATGTATCTTCTCAATAATGTTACTGAATTAATTAATTACTGTTACTTTGTATTGTTCCAAACGGGAGGTTTGTTTAAATGAATGATAGTCGGCGACTCCTCCGTGTTACCAGTGCCCAGAGCATTGAAAAGACTGTTGAAAATCGGCAACGTAGTCCCCAGACATGCCTGCCCATTTCGAGGCACCCATTTATCCTGTCCATATGATGCTTCCGTAATCTCCCATTACCCCGCTTTTCAAACTGACACTTTGGGGAGCGGATCCACTATCAAAGCAGCCATCGAGTTAGTCTTCTCCCTTCCAGCCACAGCCAACAGCAATGAGCAGATTAGATCTCAGACGGGCATGTACCTCAGGCAGGGCACTGCCAGTCACTGGAAACGGGCTCTTTGTGTGCACCGTAATGCCGCCACCTTAATCCAGTGAGCCGGGAATAAGAGAGGAAAAAGGGCTACGGGAAGACTGGAGAGGAAGTGGCTCATTGTTGGAGGAACAAAGAGTGGGAAGAGAAGAGAAAAGAAGGGAGCAAGAGAGAGACCCTCATTAAAAGGCAGTGTGTTGGCTTCACAACCATCCCACTACTTCAATGTGCTGTCATGCAGTGATGTATCGCTCTGCATGGTGCTACCAAGGCCTTTATTCCCACTCTCCTCCATGTTTCTAGTTGCTAGCCAATTAAACGCCCACTGGAATGGAAGGGAGGAAGTGCCACATTGAGCATTGCACAATGTGGAGAAAGAAGCTGATGAAAGGACATGCCTCTTTTAGTCTGCTTAATAGCTTCAGGACATTGTCTGAGTGGCGTTTAATGTCGACAGCATATCATTCATTCCTCCCTCTACTCCCATTACAGTTTCCTTGCACATATGCATCCCATATCGCCACGGGATGAAAATGTTTATCGGAACTAGGATAATTTCCTTCAGAGTAGTCGACTATTGGCATACTTCATAGCCCCTGTTAATGCTTTTGCTCAAGAAATCACATGAAATATCATAAAGAGGGATTCATTGTGGTGATAAGCTGGTTAGATGAGCTGGTTATAGTTTAGTTTTTACTACCCAGATTTGTGATTTTGAGTTCATCTGGTGAGCTATTTGGCTTCGGGACAGCCACGACAATAAGGGGCTGACAGGAATACACACTAAGCATAAACACTGTGCATACCACCCTCTCTCTCTGCACCATGAATAATGCAGGCTCTAAAATCCCCAACTCAACACTGGGCTTGACCTGTTCATTTGTTGTCGTATAGCCAGGATGGTGAGGCCAGAGTGTAGATGTGTTAGTGCTGGGTAGAAGCAGAGGCTAATAGCTACAGCAGGACGGGCAGCAGCTTAGCTACTTCTCATGCTACCCGTGTCACTCAGGCTGACACCATAAATCTCACTTATTTTCAGATCCAACTGAGACACAGGCAGAAATTACGGCCCAGAACACATTACCAGCCACAGCAGCGTGCTGAATGCTAACAGAGAGAGAGAGAGATCCTTGATAAAGCAGACGGGCAGTTCTGCTAGATTATTGAACACAATCTGTGAGACTTGAGGGGACAGATTTGCTAGTAAGAAAAGCACAAACAACTGCAACTTGTTCTTGGTTTAAGCATTTCTATGTGAAGTGGTATATTATCATTATTATTCATACTACCTGGAGAAGAGAGAGTAACCAAAAGGAGGATACATGGCAATAGGGAATCACAGAGAGATGAAGGACAGAAAGTACATTTCTGCTCAATGCTAATTTTTCAACAATACAGGTCTATACAATAAAGGATGAGGAGGATGAGGAGGCAGCAGGAATAATTACATAATTTAATAAAGAACATTTTATTTACAAGCTGAATGTCCGATGGCAGGCAGGAAACAGGCAGTAACCTAATCCACCAGGCCCGGCCACAAGAAACACAATATAAACTGGAATGACTGGAGCCTTAATGTAGCATCTACATCATTACATATTCTTATATCTTAGAATCTAAAAGGGACCCTAAAACATGGCACAATTATGGCACTATGGCTCTTGTATTCTATTTAAAGAGCATATTGCCCCAAAATATAAAAATAGCAATATACCTCACTGTCCCCTTGGATGGTCAGGAGCCATTGTGAAAGGGATATAATCCATTCAAATCCATTCAAATCCAATTGCGCTTCGAAAGAATAATGCATGGCGTGTTATTTTCCTGAGTGCTTTATGACCGAAAATGTACTTACAACACATCTGCATCATGTATCTTCTATTCAGGCTGTTTAAATCAAACTTCATGTTGATGAACCTCATCTGAATACTGTTTCACGGATGTTATCAAGGATTACTATTGTTTTTATCCTTTTTTCAGGACAGATAAGAACATTTAGTAACACCGTTACATCCTGCAGGCACACACATTGCTGCTTGTTGCAACTTTTAATTTTCTATAAATAAGGAACGCAAAAACACAGCAGCTACAGAACTAATGTTTGAATACATTTTGGTGATATTCCCCCTTTTCAGTATCTGGCGTCGCATGTAAGAAACTCATTAATCTCTGACCACAAGAAACACTCTCATCGGGTCATTCTTCCAGTTTCACAAACGTCTTCTTTCACACTCTACTGTAAGATATTCAGTCAAGTAACGCTGCAGGTCTCCATTCTGTGTTTAATTGCACTGTCTATCTGAGTGTTGGACCATTAATGCATCACTGTGGGATCCCGCTGTGCCTCTCTGATGCTCTCAACCTGCTGGGTCATCTCCAGCTGCTGTAATATAAGACTGGCCTCTGCTTTCACCAGGTCCTAACCATTTACCCCATCATGTATTATAGATGACCCTCTGGAAATGGAGGAATCCCAGTAGACACAGAATTAATTTACAGCAACACTCGATTTTAAGGGGAATTGAATCAAAGTCAGAGGCACAGGGAAAGGGAGAGGGGGGGTGGGGGGGTATATTGCTGTATAACACTGTCACAGTCTATAAAATTGTAATGAAAAGCCATTTGAAGATTAAGTGTTTTTTTGTGATTCATAGCTATCTCTTGGCTCAACTAATAATCATTTCACTCCAAAGCTGACTGGTCTCAGTAATTGATGCTTACAAACGACCAGGCTCCTTTCAACCAAACTTAATCCTCTTTTTCTTGTCACAAACACAAGGGGAAGTGTTTAGAAACCGAGTTAAGAGGGCAGTGTACAAATCGTGTGTTCTTCCCCGGTGACAATGGGATACCCATGAATGTGCTTACAGGAAGTCGGGCACTGTAGATTTGTCCTGTCTGCGCTTGTCAGGTTTAACAGTATTATTCAAAACAAATGTGACAATTTATTCAACAGGAATCAATCCTCAGTAGCAAAATAATAGCTTCCTCAACAGAAAAGCACTGAACTGTCTTCAGTGCTGGCAAAGCTTCAACATAGTGCCAAACAAAAGGTATCTTGGGGTTCCTTCACATTGAAATGAAAGAAATCAGAGCAGGTGTTTTTTTGTAAGGCAGAATGAAACCATATTACAATAAGAGGTCTTTGTCACGCTGCACAATTAGCTATGGAAAGTAATTTCAGTTCCACAATGGCAAAACAGCCATGTTCATTACACAGTACAAGTATTGAGACTTACACTTTGACCTCCAAGGCAGCTATTTACTGAACTGCCCAGGGGTCGATAGCAATCTGTCTAATTGAAGAGACATTTTTCCAATCCAATGTGGCCTTAGAGAGAAAAAGTTACCTCAAACTCATCTTAATTGGCCCCAATTATCTTCTGTGACAATAGTTGTGTGTGAGAGACTGTGCGCATGTGTAATGAAAGGTTAAGATGTATGTTCATAGTGATGAAGCCGGGCCAAAAAACCTCAAGAACCATGGCTGTCTAGACTGCTCAGTGGTAAATTCCAGCCTTAGTCAGACAGAGCCTATGGCTGATTGGCCAATAAGTACGAATTTACACAGAAAAATTATTGTAATTATAATTTCTGAGCATAAGAGAACTGCAGTCAAGTTTTGATTTTATCAGGAAATTCATGTGATCTGGTGTGGTTAAGATACCTTTAGCACATATATGTGAAGTAAATTCATTAAACTGGTGGCATTACCAGTTCTGCAGTTTGTCAGCGAACTTGAAAACTTTCAACCCTTTGATCTCAACTTCACTTAGTAGGGCAGTATTGTTCTTGCATTCTATCCCCATATGATTCCTGGTACCACTTGTGTTTTCTGTGTTTACTGCACTTTGCATTCCTGTCAGAAAAGCCCTTCATCAATTAAATGTAACACTGATCATTTATGTATGAGCCTGATTCTATGAAGTCCTCTCCAGTCTGTCCATCCTCCCTGTGGTCTGGGAGATAAATGCTTTAGGGCAGAGGGTTTGCTGGAGTTGTTTCATCTTCACATTGAGAATAGAGGCCAAGCATATGGAATGACATTCACTATGTATTCCAAACAAGGCAGCGTTTGAGACGTCTTCCAGGCAAATATACATGCACAAGTGGAGGGTAATCACAACCACCACAGTTACTGCCAAGAGTGCCATCAAATTGCTGTGAATCCAGGACACTATGCATAATGGCTGGATCGACCACTGCCACAGGAACAGTCTCTTCATGTCACTGCATCACTGTCGCTGACTCAGCAGAGGAGTGAATAACTCATAGAGAAATGTTGATGTATGAATAAATTCCCCACATGAAAATATGATTATTTAAGCGTTTCATTTGTCTCCTGTTGATATTCAAGTGAAATCAAAAAATGTTATCTGCCGATCAGTAATCTCTGTGGCCAGCCAAGCACAATGTTATGCTAATTACTTTAATCAATTAGCTGGCTGAAGAGCGTGGCAGTGAGGACGATGTTTTGCAATTATCTTGACATATCTTGCAATTACAATAATTAGGGAAACCAGATTATGGTTACTTTCATATTTAGCAGAAACTCAAAAGTCAATCAACATAAAATATTTGCGCCTTTAAAATGGGAATAAAGTATTTCCAGGAGAACAAAGGTGCAGAGTGTACCTGGTCCAGCTGAATTTAAATAAAAACATAAACTTTTAGCTGCTGCACCACCGTCCACCCAGCAGTTTATAATCACAAATTGAGCGCTGCAAACCCTCCTTAGCTCATTTTCAATAATATGTATATTCTCCCTCA
This sequence comes from Cyclopterus lumpus, assembly GCF_009769545.1. Taxonomy (NCBI): domain Eukaryota; kingdom Metazoa; phylum Chordata; class Actinopteri; order Perciformes; family Cyclopteridae; genus Cyclopterus; species Cyclopterus lumpus. The sequence goes on along the minus strand of NC_046974.1, from coordinate 11,060,822 downwards.
GCTCGTAATCATGAAGGGTCTGTTATTAGATGGTGGTGGATTAGAGACATTGCTGTGCTGATCTGTCTGCCTCTTTCCGTCTCCAGGACTCTGAGATTTTGAACACCGCCGTGCTGACTGGGAAGACAGTGGCTGTCCCTGTAAAAGTGGTGACCATCGGAGTCGACACCTCTGTCACAGACATCTCCGAAGCAGTTAAGTGTCGCACGACAGACGAAGATGTGGTCAAGGTAAGTAAGATACATTTATGGAGAAATTAGCCTTTCCATCCACCTGTTTATGCACATTTTCAATTTGAGCAAAACTCAAGAAAACCTGAAAAATAAAATTGTAATATCTTCAAATAAGTTATTACGCTTGGCTGAAATGGAAAGTTGGTATATTGAAAAACTAAATGGAAACCAAGTGCAATAAAAAGAGATATGGCGACCAAATAAAACCCAAAAAGGACTTTCACCCCGAAGACTACTGTTTGTGAAACAGGCGTGAGACAAGGCTGTTCTGAAGCATTGCCAACATCATTCCTGGCGACTGAGATGAAATAGGTGTATTTAATGACTGACACAATGCAGGTTTTGTTTGACAGACACTGCATTAGAGCTTATGCGAAAGCAATACTGTGAATATTAAAAATGCGACAGATGAGAAGATTTTCTATGTTTAGCACGTCTATATAAATCCTCCAGAAAGGATAAACAAACACAAGCAAACAACATGAAAGTGTGCGTTTGATATGCAGTGCTGACAGGTTGCTCAAGTGTTCTTTTATTTTTAGAGCCCTTTCAAACCTGGGGCACAAGGCACAACAGAGCGAAAAGTCCCTTATAAAGTTGAGCCCTGGTATCAGTGTCTTTGCTCTCCAAAAAAACAATGTCGTTTCCAGAATTCCAATGACTTTTTAATAATCTGCAGAAAGACTCAATAAAAACCAGAGAAATAAATCACATCTGTCTGTGTTCTGTTTCCAATTATAAGTGGCTGAGATGTTGCTGGGTATAGAAACCGCACCCTGCTGTGCCAAGGCCTCCTTCCAATTGTGTTTGAATCTCAAGATCATTTCATTACATTACATTACATGTCATTTAGCTGACGCTTGTATCCAAAGCGACTTACAATAAGTGCACTAAACCATGACTCCAAACTCAGAACAACAAGAATCAAGCAAGTACAATTTCTTCACTAAAGTTAAACTACAAAGTGCTATCAGTAAGAGACATTTAAGTGCTACCAAAGTGCTACTACGGCGCTACCTTCCCTATTCAAGGTATAGTCGAAAAAGATGTGTTTTTAGTTTGCGACGGAAGATGTAGAGACTTTCTGCTGTCCTGATGTCAATGGGGAGCTCGTTCCACCATTGAGGAGCCAGCACAGCAAACAGTCGTGACTTTGTTGAGTGTTTAACTCGAAGTGAAGGAGCTACAAGCCGATTGGCAGAAGCCGAGCGAAGTGAACGAGCTGGGGTGTACGGTTTGACCATGTCCTGGATGTAGACCGGACCCGATCTTCCAGGGAGCAGGGCTTTTAGAATATGAACAGACCTTCCCGATGCATTAAGTGAGCGCTGTATCTTACACAGAGGAGTCTGAGCGGCTTAATTGCTTCTGTCAAGCCAACTGTGTGTACAAACCACAGGCTCACCCCACCTTCATGCTCCCTACTCCCATTGCTCATATCTGCCGTGGATTGTATCTGTCCGGTGAGTTGTTAATTTCCTGGGCTAGATCCAGAGACAGCCTTAATGTGCTCTGTAAGAATTCTCCCGCTAGCTGCCTAATGCGTCTGATTAATGTGGCAGTGGATCCTCCTGGACGTTTATGATACTTTGTGAATCAGAATGACGGAGAGTTTGTAATTCACAGAGACAGTCCCACCCTCGGCCACAGCACACATCCTGCTGGCAGGGTGTGTGAGGGGTTAAAGGGGCTGCTGATTAATTCAGCGTGTCTTTTTATGTTAAAATATTGATTCGGAGCTATGTTGGCCAATGATACAGCTCAGCAGGAAGGTGTAAGTATGTCAGTGTAATGTGATAAATGTAATGTAAGATGGCAGCTGCCATGTTTGCCATAATTGTTTCCGCTTAGATTATTTAGGAATAGATCAAAGAAATGCCAGCAGGCAGTTCATTTCCCTGTCATGGGACATTCTGGAGCAAACCTCAATGCTAATAAATCCCACACTCGTTACACTTTCTTCACCTAATACAAATAAGGGTACACTGACTTCTTGCAGCTTTATGTGAATGTGGCAAGAAAAACAAGACCGGTAGGCATAAATATATTTGACAGCAACATTGTTTTTATTGATCATCCATATCATTGTTAGATTTGGTCCATGAGCTTCACATGAAGCCCAGTCAGATGTCTTCTCCCCTGCAAGATAACGCCTGTGCGGACGGGTTGCAGGGCCCCAACTTGTGAGGGAAGTCAGAGACGAAGTATCAGCCGACAGTGAGAGTGCAGTGAGAGAGAGCGAGAGACAAACACTGAGGGGCTGATAACGAGCAGCGACTCCTCTGACATCTTCATCCGATCAAACCCACACTCAAACTGGAAGATCTGATCCATGACCGCCTGTAGCCGGGGAGTGTTGTGCTGTATAAATGCATGAGCAAGGCACTGCTACTGCACGTGTGCGCTGTTCTATTCATTGGCTGTAATAACAGAGCAACTATCCACTGATCCTCCAGTCCTTATAGTCCTCTGATGGTTGGCCTGCAGCGTGCTTTCAGCTTTCTCACAGGGTTTTTTTGGGGGGGATTCTTGTCTTGAGTCCACTACTTTTGTGAGCGTGCTGTTGGATGGGAAACCTTTATAGTCACCACTACTGAAGAAAAAAAAGAAGTTTATAGTTGTACTAAAATTGAGAAATTAGTATAAATGTAATTTAGATGTTTGGGTTCGACAGCTTATAAAAACATAGTTGTGTGTTCTGTTGGTAGTTCAAGCCACCACACAGCAGCCGTGATGCATTTTCTGTTGTTTGCTAACAGACGAAGGTGACAGGCACCTTCACACAACACAAAGTGTGTTTCAGTATTTTAAATCCGGTGTGGGTGGGACTTAATTAAACTCTTCATGCTATTTCTACAAATATGTGGAAAAAATGTTTTATTTGTGTGTTTACATGTGTAGTATAGCTTGACTTTAAAATGTATTTGCTTTTTAAATGAAAATATGCACCTTTATTCATTGTATAATTATAGAAAGAGCTTTTATACTACACTCATATTGCATGATTGGGAGGATTAATGAATTCCTTCAGGAAATTATGTTCATATATTTTTTACACTTACAAGAAAGGTCAAAGAAGAAAATAGAAAAGAAGTTAAATATGTTGCACTATTCAAATGTTCATATAAAGTAGACGCTTGCATCCTATTCATGAATATACATTGAAGGGAATCAACTGGAATGTCTTTGACTGTTTTGATGAAACACACAGATACTTATTGTGTCAGTGGTTCTTTAGGACCGAGTGTAAAACCAAATGAACTCAATCTCCAAATACCTGCTTTTATGTATACCAACAAGATAACATTAGTTTCCACAAAAAGTATTGTGCTGGCTTCACTCTAGAGCTGATGTGAATTGGAGGGAGCTCACACAAACTGTCACACAGAAAGTGTTCTTCCTGGTCACAGAGGATATCCTGCCGTGGCGTCATGATTAATGGCTGTTTATGGTTTCATCTCGCTGTGGAGAAATAACTTGGGAATAGAGGAAAAAAGATATTTCCCCAGACCATCTAATTCCATCTGATTCGAGCCGTGTTAGTCCTCCATATGATGGGATCAATAGGATTGACAAAGTGCCCAGAAAAGAACAGGGTATCTCTGTTAAAGACATACTGTGTCTTCTGAATATCTGTCTGGAGATCTTCTTCGGCTTTTGGGTATTGTGCATAATGTTATGTGTTTGTTTTGCTTGCATGGCCATATGATAATGCTTTTAAAGAGATGGCGGAAGAGTGGATTCTGGACATTAATCAAATGCTGTTACAAGTACCAAAAGATGCTTTGAGGGGGGGGGGGGGCTTCAAAGAGAGTGAGCAGCACAACGCAACAAAGTGTTTTGTCTTTCTATAGCACACATTTGGCCCACTCACTCCTTTTGCAAAGCAATTTATGAACCAGATGGCTTAGAGTTTGGTCATTTTGTCAAGAGACAACTGCTCTCCTCTTACTCGTTTCCATCTGTTGGTTCCTCTTTTAGCTGTAGGCAGAAATATAATAAAAAAGCAGACCACGACCTGTTTCCCTCAGGTTCAAAGAGGCCCTCGCTGTCCCCACTCACTCTTGTCCTGAGTGTGGAGCGCATAGAGGACCTTTCATCTTGTTCAAAGTAGTTACAGGAATACTGCATCAGTGAGGAGTGTAAACCTTATAATCAACTTGGAGAGCCCAGGCTATACAGTGTACCCTGTGCTGTATATTGCACCGTGTAGTCATCTTGTGCAACTGTCAGAAGAGCTCAACTTCTTAACCCTTCCATCTCCTCTCACGCAGGTGTCAGATAGGTGCGACTATGTTTTCGTGAATGGAAAGGAGATGAAGGGCAAGGTGAAGATGATGGTGAACTTCACCTATGGATACCTGAGTGCTCAGCTGGAGCTCAACGTGTGGATCCCTCGACTGCCCCTCCAGATTGAGGTGTCTGACACGGAGCTGAGCCAGATCAAAGGGTGGAGGGTACCCATCATGGCCACCAGTCAGAGGTACAGTGCTGCATGCTTCTGTCAGTTACAGAGCAATGTGTCTCTTATTCAACACAAGTGTTTAATCGACAGCGTTTCCCCTTTAACCGACTCATCCTGAAATAGTAGCTTATTCAGTATTTCTCTGGAATTGTTCAGGATGAGATTAAACCAGAGAAATAGAGATAATCGGAAGGTATTGTCGTGTATGTTTGGCTAATTGGACGCATTATAAGTTGACGTTTTTTTCTTTTTGCGTGACAATTCAACATTCTGCCAAGGCCTCATTTTCACACTTCAATATGTTTGTGTCATCATCTGCGCAGTGTAATTCAGGCACAATTTCCAATTATGGAATGAAACAGCATAATGTCACACATTTTAAGTTTGAGTCATAAGGTTTTTATTTTCATTCTCTACCAATAGCCCTTCTAGATTTCCTTGTTGGCATCACAGAAATGTTCACAATCAGAGCCTTTTATCCTCCTTTGCAGCAGCACTAGCTTCTTAAGAGGGTAACGAATGGCCTTTAATCTAGGTGATGTATTTGATTTCAATCGTAGCAGCCTAAGATAAGATAATGATGAGACGTGTGACAGAACACCACTCCGCTTGTCTCTTCTGGACTTCGGTCCTGCTGACAGTTCTTGGCTGATAACAAGATGTCTGACCTGTGCAATACAGCTTGTCATTAGGACTGGCTTACGGTGGCCTGCCATTTGGCCTCTTAGCCGTCAGTAGAAAAGAACATTATTAGAGCTGCCTTGAGGTCGGACCTCTCCCTGGGGTGCCTCATCACTAGCAGCACCTCTGCCAGCACCGCTGTGCCGTGCTTCTCTGCAACTGTTGAAATCCATCAATTGATGGAGCAGCTATCACCCTACCTGCAGTAATTACCTCTAGAAAGGTATTGAGGTTGGTTGTGGCCTTGGAGTCACCAGTGTGGCCGCTTTAATTATCCCTGCTCCCCTCTTATTTTGAGTGACAGAGGTACAGCATTCGACCAATGCCATGGCTTGTCGGGGACGTTGCTTTCCCACCTGTGTGCCGGTCGGCCTTTATCAGCGTGGACAGCTGAGTTCAATTCAATTCAGTTTATTTTGTATAGCCCAATATCACAAATTACAAATTTGCCTCAGAGGGCTTTACAATCTGTACACATACGACATCCCTGTCCCAGGACCTCACATCGAATCAGGAAAAACTCCCCAAAAATAACCTTTCACAGGGAAAAAAGGGAAGAAACCTTCAGGAGAGCAACAGAGGAGGATCCCTCTCCCCGGATGGACAGAAGCAATAGATGTCATGTGTACAGAATGAACAGCATTTACAAAGTTACATAAACACATTACATGAATATGACAATGTATGAATGGAACTCCAATCCATGAAACAGAAGGAGGTAGAGAGGAGGGGGGGCGGGGCATCAGCAGGGCCAAGGTGGGAGGCCGGCTCACCAGGCATCAGACACCTCCAGGTCCAATGGACCCTATGAGACGTGAAGTCACAACGACTCCGGGGAGGAAGCAGAGTTAATAAGGTGCAATGGAGAGATGTAAATGTATCCATAAGGAGAGATAGAAGAGGAGAGAGGTGCTCAGTGTATCCTAAAATATCCCCCAGCAGCCTATAAGCCTATAGCAGCATATCAAGGGGCTCGACCAGGGCAAACCTGATTCAGCCCTAACTATAAGCACTATCAAACAGGAAAGTCTTAAGTCTATTCTTGAATGAGGTGACTGTGTCTGCCTCCCGGACTGAAAGTGGAAGCTGGTTCCATAAAAGAGGAGCTTGATAACTGAAGGCTCTTGCTCCCATCCTACTTTTTAGGACTCTAGGAACCACAAGTAGCCCCGCATTTAGTGAGCGCAGCTCTCTAGTGGGGCAATATGGTACTACAAGCTCCTTAAGATATGATGGTGCATCACCAATCAAGGCTTTGTAGGTGAGGAGAAGAATTTTAAATGTGATTCTTGATTTTACAGGGAGCCAGTGCAGCGCAGCTAATACAGGAGTAATGTGATCTCTTTTCTTAGTTTTTGTAAGTACACGAGTTGCAGCATTCTGGATCAACTGGAGGGATTTAAGAGACTTATTAGGGCAGCCTGATAATAAGGAGTTGCAGTAATCTAGTCTGGAAGTAACAAACGCGTGAACCAGCTTTTCTGCATCTTTTTGAGTTGTGTTGTCATCGTTGACGCCGGCACCACAGCTGACGGGCAGCATAGAGTTTTGTTTCTCTCGGTCTTCCACCCGTCTTTGTTTATCAGGGGATAACAGGCGTGACCTTGCGAAGTGTTGGTGAGAATGGGCACTGCTCCACTGTCCAGAAGCCCACAAGGAACCGAGTCACAGAGCGACAACAGCAAGTGGCGGGACCTTCCTTTATCAGCCAGGCTGGCATGTTGGGTTGAGAGAGAGACATGAGAAATAGAGACATCAGGCAAGTTGGATAGTCACAAAAAATACTCTTCACACAGTTTTTGACTGGCACTGCCTGTACGGCTCACCCCTTCCCTCCCTAAGCCGTGTCAGAACAGGGACAAGATAAGCCTCCGCAGACAGCGAACCGGAGAGTAGGCGTAGCACTCAGCCATGCACCACTCCTTTTACACATCTCTCAAGATGTGCATATTGTGATTCCTTTTCCTGCTTGTTTTATTGTGTTAACTAAAAAATCTCTCAGTTGCCCTTTTGTTTTGGCTCTTTTTCTACTGTAAAACAAACTTGTACTTGAATCCCATACAAGATTAAAATAATAAAAAAAGAAATCAAGCGTCAAATGGAGCTTCATGGATGTGTATAAAAGCAGCGCTGCCTTCTTTTGTCGAAATGACCTTCGTCACATTGTAGCAAAAATAATATGCAGCGAAATGGCAAAACAAATACAGCACACGATCCACAGGGCACAACAAAAATAAGCATGACACACACAAATGAATATGCAGCATCTCCTCTGAAGTCACAACTGGGCTTGAAAGTGAATGAAGCGGAAATAAAGATTGCTTTGTGAAGCAGGTTGTTCTCGGCACGGAGTGTGATTTGTTTATTAGATTAACCTTAGATTAGATTTTGAGGTGGCGACACAAACACTGGCAGATCAGATTTATACCTGAGCTAAAACGATCAGACTTCACTATCATGTTGTTTACTCCCGAAACCATTGCATCCTACTTGTAAACACACTGCTTAAATGCTGATTCAGTCAATATGTTGGCACAGATGCCTGTAACATCAGTGCCGTTTGTCAACTCATCGTGTGTGAATGTCAAATAACAAATTCTGTTTACAAAAAGATTCAAAGGGATTTTACTGAAGCAGTCAGTGGTGAGAAACTTTCAATTAGTGCCATTGGAATAATTGGAAAGTGGTGACTGAAATCAGCGACAGATGTTTTTCTCGTCTGCATATAATATGTAAATGAGTGAATAGTCAGTCGTGAACAGGAATCTGTTAACAAAGAAAGGGATATTGTAAAAGAGAAAAATGTAAGAGACAATTCATTTTACTAATTCCGGAACCAAAATCCATGTTGGTCAGTTGGAGGCTGAGGTCGTGCTCAGTGTGAAGGCAGTTCTTTGTGGATCCGAGTCACCCGGGGAGGAAGCTTCATATGTTTGATCAAACTAAAACTATTATTGACCAGAAGGACTCCTCGCTTGGAGATTTAATGCAGTGTGACATAAAAATCATAAGCGGAGGAGTTAACGTTCATGAATATGCATTAAATGTGTCAGTCCTGCTTAGGCACAACGGATCTGCTATGTTAATCTAGTGTTGCAGGCGTTTCTAAAACTGTGCCAAAACTTTAACTTTTTAAAAACACAGTTTGGGAACATGTTCGGTGCTCTCTCTGCAAAGGACTAACATCAGATGCACAGTACAAACAAATCAACAGACGTGAGTCCTACTCCGGTAGAGTGATGACACCATTCCTTTTCACTTTATTGAGTTTTCAAAAAACTACACTGAATTTGACTATGTCCTCATTCATATAGAGGAATTGTCTTATAACCGGAAATGGAGACATAAATGTGCCAGTTGTTTGGTCACTCTTGAATTAAATCCGACCGAACCACACTCCTACACACCCAATTAGCAGGTTATCCGCGGGGTTTAAGTTAAACTCTTGTTTTATTTTTAATTTAGATTTGTGCTTAATCGGTCATGAATATTTGATGTTATGGATAAATACGATATGACATTTTCAGGGCCTCGAACATCGAACAAATAGTGAAATCATTTGTTTGTTTTGTTTTTTTATTATATTTTGTATTTGAAAATACTATTTTAAGGCACTTGTTGTCAATTGGCTAGATCACTAGTTGTTCTGGTTGAATCAGAGTCTAAAGATTTCCTTTTAGTGATCATACAATATCCAGAGTAGAATAAATTACTCATTCAGGTGCATGTGAAATCGGTGTTAAGCCCTTAACTCCAAATCTCACTGGCTTTTCTCTGGAGCGTGCAGCTAAAATTTGTATTCCTTCAGCTTCATGTGCAGTCAGATTTCTCAGGGGATTCAAACAGAAAAGAGACAAGCAGAGCGGATAATCCCAAAGAAAAACTGTTTAAGAGATTGTATTGTTTTCTCGTCCACTTTATCATGATGGACCTTTGCTAGTGTGTTTGTGTGTGATTGAGGGAGAAAGAAGGCGGGTGTGTCTACATGCAGTATATGAATAGCAGATTTGTGGACGAAGCACTTTTACTGTTTTAAAGAGCCCTAACATCCCCCAGTGTAAGACTGAAGAGCTGGAGTAGCAATTATTCTCCCAGATCAGCCGTTCAGACATTGCTTTCTCAACATCTTAGTGTGCTTTATCTGTTGTTTGCTCAAGCAAAATAAAAATAAAAACAGTTATGAGCTAAATCTAATGATATTGAAGCTGCATTGTTAAACATTTAAACCCAGCTTTTCACACTCAAAGCAATTTTCCTGGTGAGAAAAAGCTGAGCCCTGTTGGCTGATTTGTTGCCTAAAGTAATACAATTAGATCTCCTGGCAACAGAGCAATGAGGGAGGCTATTAAGTAAAGCAGTAAGAAGGTATGTGCACATTCACAACCCGGACCAGGTGCCACGGCATAGTGAAGGAGAGACTCAGAAAGAAAAATTATCCTCCCTTAGTGGCTTCATCGACAACATTGCATCGTTACTTGATCTGTGTCGGGGAGTCCTTCCTGTGCTCTGTGTGGGTGAATGTTGGACAGAGATCAGTTTATGTTAAACACTGCTGAAAACACATCAATGCAGAGCCAAAGATTTCTAATCTCATCTATTTATTTATGCACATATGCAACAAGTATTTTGGACTGTGCCTTTGTTAGACTGTAATATAGCAATAATCACCAAGTACATATAATTACATAATTTAATATGATAGCTTTGATACATGTGAGCTTAATCAAAGTACAGTAGCATAGAGTAATGAACAGGACTAAGAGAGCAATGTATTGGGCCGACCCACATTGCTATGCATTAAAAAAAGTTCCTCCCAGTTTGCACATCAGGTTTTTATTCTGTTTTTATTTCAAAGGTCCACACGGGACAGCGAGGATGATGAAGATGAAGACAGAAGAGGGCGAAGCTGCACTCTTCAGTACCAACACGCCATGATCAGAGTCCTTACCCATTTTGTAGCTGAGTCAGCTGATCCTCGAGGCCAAACCAGTTTCATGCTGGGCACTGATTGGCAGGTGGACATCACAGAGCTGGTGTGGGACTTCCTAAAAGTAGAGGACCCGCAGATTGCAAAGCTACTGGACAGGAGGATCCTGGTGGGACTGGACATGGGGATGACAACAATCCAGGTGGGCCATGTTTTAACTTTTAAAGGATTTCATGTTATTGTTAGATAATAATTCCAGTTTATGAACTCGGGTCTTATTTTGATAGATTTGGACATCATTCTGTTGGTAATAATACATTCATATTTGTCCCACTGCTGAGAGCTGGGAATGTGTCAACATTGCTTAAAGGAAGTTGATATGACAGACGATCAGAGAGTTTGCCAAAACGTATTATAACTACGTAAACTCTGCATGCAAACATCTACCATAGTATTCAGACCCACTTCCTGGTTTAACTTATAGCCTACTGTACTTTCTGTAGTTGTTCACGCACACAGTATACAATATGGTGATAATAATTAGAAATGATGGCTGACACTCAGAAAATAAGACCAAGATGTAATAAACCTGAACTATTCTTCCACTCAGCAGTGGTTTAGTAAATAGGCTGAAATAAAAAGATCAGAGTTGGTAAGCTTCGTTAATGTGGCATTGTTAATCATAGAGGGAAAACGAGCAATTTCAAGGTTCCACTTGTGCCAGTGCGTTCATAAATTTAAACTATATTCCCCATGAGCCCTGTTGTTACCCCTCTCAAAGAAGGAATAACCACTTGCCCTCCTTTCTCAGATCTCTGCCTGCTTCTTGCTTCTTCTTGTACATATTCCTCCCAAAATCTGAAAAGTGCAGGTCACTAGAGGCTGTCAATGATCTTGGCAAAGGTCTGATTTAGCAGTTACAGAATATAATATGAATCTAATATTATTTTGATAGCTCAAAACTAATATACTAATGATGTTATTACTGTAAAAGTTATTTTAGAATGATTTGAAATATGATATTATAAAAGCACCACATGCATTTGAGTGCTGTCAGTACAAATGCATGTTAGAGTAGAACATATGGTTTATTCCAGGGACAATAACAGCTGCCACAGTCGCTGCTGTGGTCTGACAGATGCCTCCTTTTGTGGAGTGCAGACAGGTGCTTGCTGGTGCGTCACAGCCCGTCTGCCTACTGCGGGCTCTTAGCAGTGAGTGGGTCCTCCCACTCAGCCCTTTGGTCTGTCATGTTCTTCAGGCCAACTGGATAATTATCAGCCTCCTAATGGCATCTCTGTGAGTGGGCTCTGCTCCCCGGCGTCGAGGCCTCATCTGTCTATCTTTGTGCAAAAAAACATCCACGCGCTAACAAAACAAGCACAGAGCGGAAAACACAATGAGCGCTAAGGTCTGACAGCTGTGACTACCTGTGCCATGCGTCACACAGACTGGTGCGCGAGGAGACGCTCAAGACGTGCACACGGCACACATGGCATTCATCATAAATTCTTCCTGTTTCCGAATTGGGGTTAAAGTGTGCCTTTCCTGTGCATTGCCAGTATTAATCAAAGGGAATGGATTCTTACCTGCACAAGGTATTTGAGGTTGGATGGCAGCCAAGTCCAGTTGTTTTATCCACACAGTCTGAGTAAAGAGCTAAAAAATTTAAGTTGTGCATACTGCGCAAGGGCTTGTGAGTTTTTTATGTTAGATGAAACACTTTGAAAGACATATTCTTAAATCACCTATAACGTGTGGTAATCCGCTTTTTTTCATGTCTGTGACATCTTTACTGCTAAGCGCTTATTGATGGGATGTTTTTGCATTCCACCTGCCAGGAATCCCTTGTCAGTCAGACGATGTGACCAGCGTTGACTTATTTCTGCTTGGAGTTGGTGAAGTTTCTCTAAGTAGAGCTCTTTTTCTGTGTTAAGCTACAGTTGCTGTCGCTGCTGATTTCTCCTGGGAAAGATCTCCCCAGCCCTGGGGGTTTAGAGCAGGAAATGAAAAAGCTTTAATGAACAGGGTATACAATAGGTTGACTCAATATTGTAGAGTAGGCAAGCTGTAATTGATCATACCAGAATGTCACAGGTTTTCGCTTGACAATCACGTATTTGAGAGAAATGTTGTGGAACAAAATCGAAATTCGTCATCAAAAAAATAAAAATCCTTTAATGTCACAGTTTTAATCATTTTCTGCCTCTTTTCTTTCTTTACTGTATTTGCACCTCCTAGGTGTTGTCTCCTTTGTCCGACTCCATCCTGGCAGAGAAGACTATCACAGTGGTGGATGACAAAGTGACCATCACAGAGCTGGGCGTCCAGCTGGTGACGGGCCTCTCCATGAGCCTCCAGCTTAGTCCAGGAAGCAACAGAGCCATCCTGGCCACCACAACCACACAGGAGATTCTGCAGAGCCCCAAACAGGTCAGGATACTGTTATACAGGTCACAGATTGTGAGGCTGAACCCAGACGCAGGAGCTAGACTGGCCGGTCTCTTTATTAACAATGGAGGTGAGATGGAGGCTGGCTGAGGTGAGTGGAAAGGGATGCAGGGGAGGAAGCTTGGCAGAGGGAATTAAGAGGGCAGAGCTAGGTGGCTCTACAAATAGACAAGGCAGGTAGGTTGTCCAGGAGAGAGAGGAGAGGAGAGGACAAGGTGTATGATAATGTCAAACTGGTAAGCTATAGTTGAGCGCTGGCTGCGAGGCACGTTGGCATCCCGTCAACGGCACAACAGCCTTGTGGAGAGGGGCTGTTGGAGCAGGGTTTTAGTCGGGAAGAGCACCTGGCTTGATTGACAGACAGGTGTGTTGATTGCACGGGCAGGAACGTTGATTGCAGCTCATAGCCAGGTGAGAAGTGAGAGAGAGAGAGAGAGAGAGAGAGAGAGAGAGAGAGAGAGGAGGGGGGGAATCTAAATACACCAAACACTTGTCACTCAAAGGCAGAGAAGAGAAAACGCAGGTGGAGGGTGGAGGGTCGTGACATCTGATTGAAGTAGAGCTTCAACGTTAGTTGATTAATCAATAATCTATCAAGAGAAATTTATCTTCAGCTATTTTGGTGATGGATTTAGTCATAATTTAAGCAGAAATCCCCAAATGTATATGTTCCAGCTTCATCAACGATCTACTGCTTTTCTTTGTCATATCTGATGACAGAATAATCTAGGTTTCGGGATGTTGGCCTAATAGAACAAGCTATTTCATCATCGCCCTCACATCACTTTCGGATGCATTTTCCCCTTTATCTTTTGACTTTTTATAGACCAAGCTATGAATTGATTAATTGTGGAGATAATCAGTAAGTTAATGGATAATGAAGATAATCGTTGCAGCCCAGTAAGAGACCTGAGGTGAAGTTCAAAACAAATTAAGTGCTCTTGAGCTTTGCTTAAGAGCTCTTGTCTCTCTTAGCCACCTCGGTTAAATACAAAGCCTCTAATCTAATAGATTACATACAATGACCAGTATTATTTTCAAACACAATTTTGTAAAGTCTGATTAAAAAAGAGAATACGGTTAAGTAGTTTTACACCGGTAACTATTATCTCACAGCATTAATTGTTTTGATTATTGATAGACATTTGAAGAAAAATAGATTTTTATACTCTACTGTGTATCTACTGAAGACAAAAAATTTGCATTCTGCAGCCTTGATTACTGTGCTTTTCAAAACAAAAGACTCACTTCCAGATTCCATTTCAATCTACCAGGGTCCTTGAATGAGCAATTTTATAATCAAAGAAAGCTGCGAGTGTGCAAGTAAACACGTGTCTATTTGTTTGTTCTACACCGTCCCTAACCCTCTTAACTCCAAGGCCTGAAAGCCAGAGTGTGACAGAATGTGTTTCCTTGGGCAGCTAATAGAAACGGGAGCTTAATCTCAGCGCATGCAAAAGCAATACCACAGCTTTTGTACCAAAATGTGACTCACAACCCCAACTTTCATATTTTGCTTCCCTTTCTCATTTGCCCTGTCTATTCTCATTGTGGTCCCTTTGATCTGCCCATCAAGCCCTCTCACAAGTTCCCCGGACTGCTCCTTTACATTCATCTCCCCTCATCTTCCTCCAAGTAAGGAAGGATGGGAAGGCCATTCATCTCCCCTATCTCCACGCGCAAACTGTGAAGATAAGCATGCACTGTAAGTCCCCTGGTGTCAGTAATTAGGGAGCGTTGACAGACCACCGTGGGGATCTACTTCAGCGCCTTTGGGGATTTGTCCTTTGGCAACATTAAAAGGCAAATTGTGAAGTTGCAATAGGAGAGGGCATTGAGATGCCTATGTGTGGGAAATCCTCACCCGTTTAATGTTCCAGTTTGATCTTTTCTGCTTATCTTTTAATCTCTATCCCCCTTAGTTTAGAAAGAATAGCTGCTGAGATATCAGAACCGTGCGACTTAGTGAGCTTGTATTGGTCTTGTATTGGTCTTACAGTGTCTTCCACAACTAGAACGCTCCGTGTTGATCGTAAGTCTATTTGGTGCATTGACAAAAGGAACTATATAACTATATGCAAATAATCACTGTGCGTCTCATTTTTACCACGTCACTGTACTCCTGAGTGTAGAAGCCAGTAGCAACAAACAACGGGCTGGTACACAGTACCTGAACAACAACTGTTGGATGATCTAACTCTCCAACCAAGAGGATGATTTCAGAGCTAATGCATTGAAAACAATCTGATCTATTCCATTTCCATTTCTTTGTAATATGAAGGCACAACATGTTGTCTGTGTCACTGACTATTTTCCTCTCTCTCTCTCTTTGCATGTTGTTGTTTGTGTGTGTGTGATCTCACAGGAGGCCTTGATCAGCGCATGGCTGCAGTTCAGCGACGGCTCTGTGGCTCCTCTAGACCTGTACAATGCCGACTTCTTTATCCTGACGGCCACCTCCCTAGATGACGAAATAGTAACAGTGCAGCAGAACCCCTCGTGGAAGTGGCCTGTCATCGTGACGGAGGCGGAGGGCCAAGGCCTGCTGGTCAGGGTGGAAATGACTGTTTGCGAGGTCTGCCAGAAGTTCAAGCGGCGCAGCATCCTGGCAGCAGGGAACTGTAACGTCAGAGTGAAGTTTGGTCATAGTGACAGCTCAAGGGGAGGGAGCAGCGACTACAGCCCTGATGGAGACGACATGGAGAACGGAGGCAGGCTCTCCCCATCCCAGGACAGGACCGGCCCCGACACTCACTACTATGGCAGCTCCATCTCTGACATGGAGGATGGGGTGTTGAAGAGAGCCACCACCACTAGAAGCGCAATAATGCGCAGACCCAATGGAGATAAACTTTCAGATGATGATAGGCAGAACATGCCTATTGACTTTGCTGACTTCCCTGCACAAGTGGACCTGCCCCGCGGTCGCAATATGGACGATGACCTCATTCAAACTGCTCGTGGGCTCACAGACCTGGAGATCGGCATGTACGCTTTGCTGGGGGTCTTCTGCCTTGCCATCCTGGTCTTTCTCATCAACTGCATTTCATATACCCTGAAGTACCGCCACAAGGAGCTCTCGATTGAGGGCCAGGAGAACATGAACCATGCCCACGATTGGGTGTGGTTGGGGAATGAGGCCGAGCTGCTGGAGAGCCAGATCAGCCTGTCGCCCCAGCAGGAGGAACAGACCTCCATGATAGACTCGAGCGGCGGGCTTGAGGAAGGCAGCCACTTGCTGAACGGAAGCTCAGCCCAGAAGAACGTGCAGGGCCAAGTGCACCGGGCAGCAGACACTGGGTGCATAGTCAAGGATAGCAAGGGAGACTCACCCACCACCAAGAGGAAGCGAGTCAAGTTCACCACGTTCACCACCATCCCCTCAGACAGTAGCTACCCCACTGTGAACACACTGACTGGAGGCCACAGCCGGGACATTAAGTGGGTTTGCCAAGACGTGGAGCTGGAAGACTCCAAGGAGTTGCGCAATTACATGGAAAGATTAAATGACAGCGCTTTAAAAGAGGTGGCATAATGTACTGTGTGCACTTGTAACAAACTCACCCTTATGCCTTTCAGAGGAAAGTGGGTCTGGACAGAAACCGGACCCTGAAATTGACTTCAGAATCATCCCCAAACTGCCAAAGGGTCATTTAATTAAAGAGGATTGTCATGATTCCACAAGTGACTGATGATCACTAATGAAGAAAATAGCAATGAATTAGGACGTCAGGTGGTTTTCTTCTTCATTTGTTGATGATTACCTTGTTGTCATCATTTTATTACTACAGGGTTTAGATCCCAGGACTATGTACTATTCATTAAACATGTAGATTTTAAAACAAACAGTAACATGTCTAGTTAGATGTTCTGAATGTGAGTGCACATTAAATGGTTTTGGAAGTTTTGTAACATTTGGATATTAATTTCTTGTGCCAGATCCTTATTCTATGGAAGAGTTCTGGAAAGGGCAAAGCAAGCAACCAGAAATATCTGCATGTCGATGGTTAAAAACTTTCTGGTTCATGATCATCCTCCTTAACGTGGCAGAAAACCTATATATATATATATATATATATATATATATATATATCCACAGCATTGTATTGTTGCTCTGTATATTGTATTTTTCATAACATTTCAAAATACACAACAATGTCAAGAGTGTATATCACCTTTTATTGATCGCAGCATCATTAGGCCTTTCAATTCTCAGCCCTAAGGTCAGCTGAGGAATGTGGTTGACGAAGAGAAGACAATTACACATTCATCTTTGTATCAAGAGTATCTTATGAGATGCAATTTACCCACAAGCCACAAAACAATCTGTTCCACTTTAATGCTGGTCGGTGGAGGAAGGCAGCACCCATTAATACTCCCATCTTGTCTATTAGATGCAGTACCCTAACATGACAGCCAATGTATGAAGGAGCGTTTAAACTAAATGCCTGGACATCATGGTCATTTGACATTTCCTACTGCAACCCCCAAGTTTAAAGTTAAGTGAGCTTTGAAGAAAATGCCAATTGAGGTCTCGTTAACCTCAGTGCCATAACCTCCAGGAAAAGCATGCTGATGGACAAACTGGGAGGAAATGTGCTTTCCATCTCTCGGGAGAGTGGAGCTACAAAGACGGATAATTACAGGCAAGGTGGGAAATGTTTCCTTTTTGGAAATTCAATGTTTAAGTATTCAGATAATTGCTTAAATAATAATCATCTCTGAAAACTTCCTAAACAAAGGCAGTCGGCTGAAAAATTGCATTTTCCTCAGTGAATGTTATTACCAACACAGTGGTGTCGGCTGATTGCATCTTTTGTGTTATTATTTTCCATCAAGCAGAGAAACGTTCACGTTATGTTAACTGTTGCTGCAGTGTGGATCAGATTGTTAATCAGCAACGCTCACAATATTAGCTTGGAAGAAGGAAGGTGAGATAGTCCAGCAAATGATAGCACTACCGTGAGTGTAATTATGGGATGCCATTTAGATTAGGTGAGTTATG
This sequence comes from Cyclopterus lumpus, assembly GCF_009769545.1. Lineage (NCBI taxonomy): Eukaryota > Metazoa > Chordata > Actinopteri > Perciformes > Cyclopteridae > Cyclopterus > Cyclopterus lumpus. Next base: position 11,043,060 of record NC_046974.1, on the reverse strand, counting down.
TCGGCACTGAATGGAGCGCCTCCAGACACCTGTATGAAAGTTCAGTGGCTTTTTCTACTTTTATTTAATTAGTTCAAGCAGCTTGTCGACTGATTCTCTTTTCTACGTCTGTGATGCTGCTATTGATTCACTGGATGCTGTGCCACTGAATTAACACAACAACATAACATCTATGAACTTCAAATAGATAGATAACAAGTCATGATAGGTATTGATATGACGGAAGGGAGCCGTTTTGGGAAATGTGCTTATTTGCTGTTTGCCGTCGTAGAAGATTTATACCACCCTCTTTTATTTGCATTGAATATGAAGCTGCAACCAGCAGGAAATTAGCTTAGCTTAGCATAAAGACTCGAAAAAGGGGGAACAGCTAGCCTGGCTCTGTAGAAATCTGACTGCAGCGCCTCTAAAACTCACTAATTCATTCTTTATAATATTCATTCAAACTGTATAACAACTGAAGAGTGAAAACATTTGACATTACATTGTAAAATGTATTCTACACACACACACACAGAGGAAAAACTCTCCATGCTCACTCTTTTGTCTCTGTTTCTGCTGTCCTGAAATGTTTGTTTTTTTTGTTTCTTCCTATGGTGCGATTGGCTCTCTCGCCGGTGTGATGTTGCTGCTTCTGTGGCTCTATCAGTGACTGCAGGGGATTGAAGCGAGTCCATGTGCAGCGTGTGCTGTGCGCTGGGACCGGAGCTGCTGTGCTCAGCTGGTGGACTGTGAAGGGCGAGGAGAGCCAGTGTAGGTCTGGGAGGGATTTAACTGTCAGCCACAAGGGGCATGATTGATGAAGGGCCCTGTGTAATTAAAACACCGCTGCGACTCTCTTTCTGTGGCCGTCGTTGGTGGCTTCGTTTCTTCGGCGTCAACATTAAAGACCTACCGCCTCCAACCCCTTGAGGCTTTGGCTTTAGACACGTGTTCACACCTGCTGAGACGCGGCACAGGAGATGTAAAGATTGTATTCTCCTCCACTCTTGAGCGTGGTAACTCAAGACTCATTTGCGTTGGCCTTGATGCCTTGACTTCCCTGAAAGGAAAAGAAAAAGCCTTCCCCAGGCCTCCATCTTAAATGGATTTTTAATTAAATTGATGATGTGAGACCAACAAACTCACATTAATGGTTGCCAGTGCTCTCTGTGGTCCTAATGTGCCGGGTCTGTATTTGCAATTTCCAAATGATTATCCGCTGCTTGATTTATGTTGCTTCCAGTGAATTCATTTTTTTTAAATCAGTTCACAGTGGTTTCACAGCAACTAAACATGCACAAACAAGCAGTCGCAGAGGGATGACAAGGTCAGCTCGACATTCCAGTCCGAGACACTTTTACAGATGGAGCCGCAGGGAACAAAAGACAACAGCGTTCACACACAACCCCGTGCCCAATCGGTGTCTTGTAAACACAATCTCCCACCTGATCACTGCACCACAGTGGGAAGACACACACCAGGGCACACATACCAATGTTCACAAACAGAGAGTTTGCCCTGAAAGGGCTCTTTACGGACTACAGTGAGCCGAGACCGCTACCTCCATCTATTCATAACCATACAGGATAAGGATAAATTATTATGTAGTTTTCTAATTGCCAATTAATGCCACAAAAACATAAAAACTCAGCATGTAGCATGTTAATCGCTCAATACTTTGACTTCCCTGTCAGTTGCAGCTGAAGATCTAAATTTACAAAATGTATGAAAAACTATTTTTAGCTGTGGACTAATACATATTTGGTGTTACTGATTTACAACAGCAAGACGGTGTTAAACCACAGGTTTTTTTTTAAATAGTATTTGAACAACAATGAAAGTCTATGGCAGAGAAGAATAAGTCCTGTCCGACTTTGTTGGTTTTGATGGTTTCGGATTTGTTGACAGTCAAAAAATATAGAATACCACCAGCCATAACTCGTAAGCTTAACTCGAAATCCAAATCCCCCTAAATAAACTGTGGAGACCAGCATGAAGGTGCATCCCCACAACACCGTTTAACAATCAGCTTCTGATTCTGACAATGTGATGTATACACAAACAACGGTATAAACATATGCACTGCAAAAAGTATGAGCCATGACTCAAAATTGGCAACAAAAAGGCAATAAAAAGCTCCAGTAGCAAGCGCAGCCCTTCAGCAACAAGAGGTGAGAATCCAACCATGTCATTTAAGTATACCAGCCCAGCAGGAGCGGAGCACCGGGCACAGGGGAGCGACATATCAGCCAGCGCCCGAGACCTGAGACAGGTCGGGGCATTTGTCTTACTGCCGGAAAACAATAGAAGGTCAGAGGGCAGTCGAGATACGGCGAGCTCAAATGATGAGTGGCTGAGATAAATGTATTTTGATTCCTGTACGGTTTTGTCTAGCCCCATTCTGGACAAATAAGATGGTCTGAACCACAGGACCTGCACATGATATCTGAGGTCGATGCCGTGAATCCAGATGGATGTCGATGCATGTGCTCATTTCACAGATCATCCGTCTGAATGAACATCCCTAACCAAAAGACGTGCTCGGTTCCCACAGAAAAACAGACTTTCAAGAGACAAAACAAACACTTTCTGAAACAGGATTGTGCGAAGCTCGACATGCGTTTTGTTTTCCTCCATCGCTCATATTCTCAGCAAAACTTAATTGTAAATAGCACGTTAGAAACAGATGAACCCCGAGTTAAACAACTTGTCTTGTGCCCGACACTGTCGCATTTAAAATCTCATGCAGAAAAGGCTGCAGGATGCCGCCCAACAAAGACAGCTCCGATAAGATAATTAGGTCTGTGTAAATGCGGATGATTAGTACTTAAGAGATGGGCGAATTGTCTGCTTGGCCGTTTTCTTAAACGTTGTGTCTGCATTAGCTTATCTTAATTAACGTGATGATACTTCCTAATCCTCCGATTACTGGAGGAACATCTTCTGGAGCATCTGTCGGTTGCTCATTACACAGGTAAGACTTAGTAACAATTACAAGCAGTTTAGTATTTTGTAGTATGTTATACTGCCACATTGGAAAATGAATGTCAAAGGCACGGAAATACAGGGACTAACTTCCCTTCTTTATTAATTGTCTATGTCAATTACATTTTTAATAGATAACACAAAAACATGTTGATACACTTCAACCTAGAACTAAAGATATCTGGAGATTAAAGTCACTGACTAAATCACAATTTGTATAATTTTACACTAAGTATTTCTACTTGTAGAATGAATGCCAAGGTTGTTGTGCTAATCAAAGGATTTGAGTTGCTAAACTAAGTACAGCTGAGGCTGATGAGAATATCATTATTTTTGCATAAACCAAAGTATTTGACACAGAATTTGACCTGATTATAGCACTAGCTGAACATTTAAGGGACCAAAAGTCTCATATTTCATCCTGAAGGAGACATGAATGTGTGTACTAAACTTCATGGTAATCTATTCAGTAACTGTTGAGATATTCCACTCAAAAGCACAAATGTCGACCTCTTTGTGGCACTAAAGGAAAGTCAGGGAGTCACCTAAATCATCAGGATGCATCTTCAGGGAACCATGAATGTTTGTTCAAAACCCATCCAACAGATATAGAGGTATTTCACAGGCTAAAGAACTAACTTAAATGTCAATTGATTACCAAAGTCATCAGAATGAATCCTCTGAAGATCATGAATGTCTGTACAAACGTTCATAACAATCCATTTAATAGTTGCGATATTTCAGACTGAACCAAGGTGGTCGACAGAGACCGACATTGCCAGCTCGAACCCTCACATCATCCTACGATGGTTTACAAAAGAATACCATCACATTTAGAACTCTATAAAGTCCAAAGTCAGTGCATTACCTTGGGCCCTGCAACATGCAAAAAACATCAACACTTAAAAGAAAAAAAACTTAAAGAGTAGCAGGTATTATAACATATGCTGACGGTAAATCAACTTAAATATTTGGAGGTCAGCTCCAAAACTATATATCTCAATGGTCTTTGCTCCATCTCCATAACCACTTCGACGTGTCAGAAATTCCTCTCAACATGAGAAAGAAGCCGCCACACTGGAATTATGACCTGGAGGCATCTTGTTGGTTTCCAACATCAAGCTGTCTGCTCAGTCACGGTGATGTGGGCTCTCTGACCAAATTAAACAGGAAATAGCCATCTCCGAGCCTCGTGGCTGCGAGGGCTTAGCATTAAAAAATGATCTATGATGACGTCTTGATTTCTATCGGTGTCTGATGAAACCAAGAAGAAATATACTGCCTTCCCCACTGGGAATGCAAAATAAGGATTTCAACCTCTGTTTGCAACCTTTCCCCTAACAGCCGGCCACAGGGTGTGTTTTCTGTAATATAAATCATTTACAGCGTCTACTTTGAGTTTCCCTTCGGAGCAACAAAGCATAGCCCTAATCTCGAAGGCATCCTGGCAGGCTGTAAGGCACAATCCGTGATTCTCATTTAACAACAGGGTCACTCTGCCACCTGAATTTAAAACATGTCATGCTATCAATGTTCTCTCGTGCTTAAAATATGTGTGTACAATTTAGGGGTATAAACGATTAGAATAAAACATTTAAGATACCGTTTATTTATTTTCTATGAACTCCTGACCGCACAGCCTGTACCTGTAAAGGCAGTGCTGGCTTGAAAAAACATAATAAATGTGCATCAAGAGACGTAGAAAAAAGGAAAAGTAAGTGAAAGCAGGTAAAGACATTGCAAATTGTTCCTCGTTTACACAATGGCTAAAAATGACAAACCCAATACTCAGTTTAATATACTTTAATAATGGCAACAAATATCTCAGTTCTGGACATCATTAAAACCAAATATATTTCCAAAATAAATGTCATAAATCTTTCTGATGAGGACTGAATTGACAAATAAAGCACGTATGGAATATACAATAATACAAGGAAAATGTAATTGTAATTGTAATGTAATTATCCGACCAATCAAACACAAGAAATGGCTTCTTGTGTCATATGTGCCGTTACACTATTCCTTGAGTCCTGAGAGTTTTCTTGTTTTAATCAAATTCAGTACCTTGTACTATACCTACTCACATACAAGCATTTTTCTTAACAGTATAAAGCTAAAACAAATGCATCACAGTCTAATAAATAAAACAATAAAGAAGCTTCTTTTTCAAGAATTACAGGCAAAGCTGCAAAGCCACTAGAACACTGTAAAACGTCCCTGACAACAAATAATGTGAAAGGTGTGCTTTATTTTGCTTTCGAATTATAACTAAAAAGAACATGTCACTGTGAATGGGTTACATTTTCAATTTTTATATCTCACTTTTTTTTTAAATCATGATCGAAGCCTTAAAGCAGGGGATATTCTAAGAGCTACACTCAAGGTTGCCTGTTAAGCTTAAGGCTAATTTCTAATTAGTTGTTTGTCATGCAGTTTTGCAGCTTGACCAGAAATGAAAAAAATCATGGAGTATTTTTAACATGAGTTATTATTATTCATGTATGGGTCTGTTTGAGGATTAATAGCAGATTTATAGGATGGACTTGTGTTGATTTACAGTATGTAATCACAGGCAGTGGTAACAAATGTCTCTTAATATTAGATTTGAATAATAGATAAGTCAAATCTAAGTGAGTTTCTTTGGAGTCTCACCAAACAAGAGCCCTATTCTGTCATTAAAAGCAATGATTCTGTAACAACATAACATTACCTCCAGTTAAAACACATTTCCCATTCAATCACAACTATGTAACTGCATAGGTATTTAACGTTCTTGAAAAGCTCCAACAGGGGTAATCAAGAAATAATGCACAATGTACATTTAATGCACAACATTTCACATCAGTCCAGCAATCATTTAAATACTCAGTGAAATGGTTATCAAAAGTCCTAAAATGAGACTTTGTTAGAGCACAAAACAGTAAAAATGCAACTATAAAAACTGAGCATTCTTCGTCATAAGAAAATATCTAGATATCGCGTATTTTTATGCCACCACTCCTCAAGTCAAGTGCAAATGATGAAAGAAAGGCCACAAGAGGAGTTAGGGAGCACAGTAGAACCAATTCAAACATGGCTCCTGCATTAATCTCTATACTTTCAGTGGTAGCTGTGGAGTCATCCAGTTATGTAAAATCATTATTGTTATAAAAACAGGATAAAGAGTCACCACTTAAAATCTAAAATAAACATGAATACGAAAAACAGTTTTGACCAGACAATTTGTGACTGAAAGGAGGTAAACCAAACTTTTGTAAGATTTGATAAGTACCGATTCAACGGGGTCGTCGGGCACCGAGTGGTAGGAGGGTAAAAGGCAGGAATGCTGAGGGGGATGTGGAGCAGGTCAAGAGGACACGCGTCTCTGCCTTTGGCTTCCCGCTTTGCCCTTCTGCTTGTCGTACTTGAAGGAGATAATAAGGAAGACCAGTAAGGTGACGCCCTGGATCCCTGCCAGGAGGAAGAAGTAGTAGTGCAGAGAGCAGTCATTGATATTACCTGGAAAGAGAGAAAACAAGGATACTATTATAATGAGGTATGTTCCACCTCAGCTGAGACTCCAAACAGCTGAGAAGCAAGACAGGCATTTAGATTATGCTTAAAAACTGACAAATATGGAAATGTGGAGAACAAAAAAAAAGAGTCAGTCACGACGCATTCAGAGGGCGACAGTAGGAGGGTTCTTTTATCACAAAGTACCGCAACGTGTTAACGGAATACCAAAGGCAAAAGGTAAACGGCCACAAGCTCGTGAGTGTGGCAGGTTGTTGTGTTTTTTTGCTCGACACAAACGGCAGACTTGAAGTGAGCATGGCGGGGGGGGGACGCGATGCTGTCAGGATTTGGGATCCAGCGGAGGGGCTTGTTACTTCTCATCTCAACCACGGTGGCGCCTTCTGAAAGTGAAGACGGTTGACCCCGCTCATCGACAGTAGTGATGATGTGTGACTGAAGCGTCAGAAATAACAGAGCAACAGAGGCTCACAGCTGCGATTCCAACCCGGGGAGTCTTTCATCCATATTAAAAAGGACGGTGTGTATCCTCCTGGGAATTGGGATGCAATCAAAAGACAGGAAAAAATAAACTGATACATCCCGTGATCTGCTGTATGACTTCTGCACAGGAGGGAGGGAGGGAGGGAGGGTGGGGGGTTGGGGGGGAGACACACACACACAACAGACTGTGCTAAGACTGACAGAACTACAGTTAGTTTCAAGTCACCCATTATTTTTCCTACTGTGTTTGGAAACTTCCACCAGCAGCCGTTAAACTCTAACTGCCTTAACGTTTGCTGTAGTGTTGATTGAAGTGGTCGTCCTCAAGAGGGGAGCTCTAAACAAATCCTGTGTTCGCCTTGCTTGGGTTTTAGACCAAGGGCAAAACCATAAATGGCTCCAATGTTCAAGTATGGAGATAATTGGATTGGCATTAGAGCGGCTGTTTGTCCTCTTGACCATGTCAGGCAGACCAATTGACTTTGTAGCCAACAGCATGAGATGAGGCTGCTCACATTTTGGGGTGAGCTGGCTGCTAAAGGTTGCCTTCTACAAACTTGTACAGCACATTTATGTGTAGACAACGCTCATTTCAAGTTCTGCCTATTCACATGGCAGGAATGTGTGCAGCCTAATTACTAATTAATTGTCATGTTAACAGGTTAACAGCCTGGTCAAAATGGCGCTTATGGAATTACAGGATTTCGTATCTTACTTTTGAGCTATTTTACAAAATCATTTAAAACATGTGTCTAATTTGATGCAGTAGCACAGCAGACACTAGATGCTATGCAAACTGTTTGCTGTTCCTAAAAACTTTTAAGGCTTTACTTTATGAAGAGAATGTGGAAAAGTTCAAACATACAATTGAAGTCATCGCCCAACAAATCCTTGAGCAGCTGAATCCGTTACAAACCCCAAACAAACCTTTGCAGAAAGAAATGCAAAACGTTCTCTGGGGCTCGAACTGTGGAGGGCCGTCTCCAAGCACACCTGCTATTTTGGTTCATGTATTTGCAGCAGCGCTCGGTGCAAAAGGGCTGGCTGAAGTCATATAGATCAGAGGGTGTGGTGAACAGTAAACACACTCTCAGTCACATCACGGGTCTTATCGCTCGGACACAGCTGTTCCAATCATGACATCAATAGTTCAACAAATGGAACGACGCCTCTCCAGGAAATCATGTTGCCATCTGGACGGTGCAGAGCAGCAAGACGTGAACACACAGGACCAAGTCAGTAGCAGTGAAGTAAGTACAATGGCAATAGAAATTCAGAATTAAAAAGCTTATATTATCATCATATAAGATGGTGAAGCATATCAAGTACATGCTATGTTTGTAACGGGTTATATGACAGCAGCATTTGCTTAGTAATGAATAGCAATAGTGAAAAATTAAACCCAGACGACTTTTGAAAATAAATTATACAAGTTTGACAGGAGGCTATTATGCCCAGAATTAACGCGCTCTGGTAATTCAATTTCTCCCACATAAACAGCAGAATGCAGAGGTTTAAACATCCGGCATGATGCGTGTAGAAGTGTGTGGGATTATTTTGTAGCAGCCTGGTGTCAAGAGGCGGTAAACACAGCGGACGGCAGTCCGTAGAGACAGGGCACTGTGAGGCTGTAGATCCATCAGCTCCACTGTCCTGCTGCCTTCAGGGACCCATCAAAATGCCAACAATTTGCATTACACTGCCTCAGGGGAGTGAACCGCCCACCTGTTTGGGCCTCTCCTCCCACCAGTGAAGCATGCGCTGGACACCAAAATACCAGTTGGAAGGGCAAAGTTAATGAAATGGTCAAAATGCTGCTTGTGATGCTCGTTGCGTTGCTCGAAATGAATCTACAGCCATGCGAGCGGTTCATGCATGTGTCGCCGACCGCTGTGCTCGGACTAAAACACTGTCTTGGTTAAAGTAGCAATTAATCAGAATTAAATCGCTAATTGAACAGCGTGTCTATTTTCCCTATAACTATAAACCAAATTAAAGACTTCTTTCCAGAAATCTCTGAAAGAAAATATTTTGACCAGTAAGTCAACAAAAAGTCAAGGGAGTACAACCGGATGGTGAATAAGACATTTTTAGGTGACTGAAAAGGTTCAAATGAACTGTGCTGAATTGAAAACAGATTTTTTTAAAAGATATACTGTATTAAATTAGACTGTTAAATGTCAACAGACGTGATTAAAACAAGGCGGAGTTTCACAACAAAGGCGTGTACAACCGTACTGCTTTAGAGCAGGTGTCTCACCATGTATCCAACACAGAAACCTTCATGTTCTTGTCCATGATCCAACTGCCAACCGAAGAGCAGGATTAACTCATTTGAAACCAGTTCTCCCGGTGCTGTGCATGAGCACTTGTGATCAGTAGAGCGGCTCACTCTCTGTAATGTCACCAAGTGTATCGTGCGTATAAATAATTATGTTTCCAGTCTCTCTCTGTAGTGTGAATGGTCGTGTGGATAATTAGAAAATCGAGCGGCATAAAGTACTGGGCCATCTCTATAGCTTGAAACCTTTCATCTAGGAACAGAGAGCTGGCTGAAAACAGGATACTTTGACCCCCGTCAGTTTTCCCCCCATTTTGTTATCATCTTAAATTTGGTCAACATTGTAAATTGTGAAAAACAGACCAAGAACCAAGGCAGCGTTTGAATAATTCATGCAGTGCAACCGGTTTGAGAGCATAGGAGGAAACGGGAAGTGCATTAGCAGCGAGGGCGCTTGTATTTTCAATCGATAATTTCTCTTAACAGATAGACCAGGAGTCTGCAATGCAGTCTTAATTAACAGAGCATTATGGCTTACAAAAAGCAGGGAATATAGCAGACAAATGTCGAGGGAATATCCAGAGAGTTTTGTAAAGATATGATCATTTTAAAGTAGAAGTTGTACGTATGAAAATAAGTGGAGTATTTACAGCAACATATTCAACACTCGCTGAGTTTGCCCTTAAGAAGGCGCAGAATGTCAGCATGTTAAATGGAGCAAATCCTGATTTTAGGACATTTTTAGTGCTGAAGAAAATGTTTCCGCAGCGTTAAGATTATTCTGACCAGTGAGTGGATCTCAACCTTTGTTGCAGATTTCAAAACTCATCCCAAAGAATGCAAAATAACTGGCAAAAACAGGGAACAGACAGAAAAACTATGCAAGGTTTCAGCTGTGTAATGGCTCTTGATCTAATTTCATTATTATACATTAAGTTAGGCTCTACCTCCTTCTTTGTCAGCCTCCGCCTCCCCCCAGGCCTAACCACATTCAAAAATATGGAGGGCTAATTACTGCAGAAAAAGACTAAACGAGAATTTGCTGTAAAAGACATTAATGAAGCCCATAAATATTTGACAGTTATTTTAAAAAGGGAAATTCTTGAAAAGGTAGGAAATAGTGGAAACAATAAGACTGGCTCATATTGGTCGTTGCACCCTTCCACATGTGAACCTGCTTAGTGAATGACAAGATTATGATTACACTGAATGCCCCAACATAGTGTCCGCCATCTAATATCTAAACAATATAAACTCGTGGCACAAAGTAGGTTTGAGCGGACCATGTGAGTCCAGATGAAACGGGTCAATATCAATTCAACGTTTGAAAATGGATCAATTGATCCAGACCTTCAGTGCAGTGAACCAACATTTAAATGCTTTAATGCATTCAGTACCATTCACAGCCTCACAATTAAAATCAGAGAGGGAATCAATTAATGTTTGTTTTAGCTATAAATAGTTATTTTGCTTTGTGATTGATGCTGGAATGTTGTAAATGCCTACAATGTGCTTATTATTTCTATTTGCCTTTTGTTGTGGCATGTCTGACATGTCTAACACATGCACCAAACAATTTACTGTCAGACAGAGTTAGAGTTCTTGTTACATTTGCCAGATCTGACATCAAAGTCTTCCATTAAGACATTGACATTTCACTGAATGTGATCCAACACTTCATGAGCAGGATGTGCGAATGTCAGCTGCCTCCGAGTGTCTAAACACGTCCCAGACATCTGATAGAAGATCAGACACGACTTGAACACTGGTCAAAGAAAAAGGCTGTTTCATGTCATGTGACCATAGGGGCTCACAAATAAGACACTCACTTTGAGTGAATGATAAAAGCAGAACAAATTAAATGCAACAATAGACGTTTTCGAGGAACAAAGAAGCTCCTCATGTGACGAGTATAATGCTAGTAAAGAAAGGAAAGGTTGATATTTGATGGACTTGACTTTAAGGTTAAAACGGCTCCACGCTGGAAAAGATGAGCTGCTGTTATATGCTCTGCCTTCAAAAAGACCAAATAAAAGTGTGTTATAGATAAGTACTCAAGCAGATGTCACCATAGTGGGGAAACGATGTGCCGTGAGGTTTGAAGGATCAATTATTGTAACACATGAGCTTACCATGTTTTAAGTTTGAGAGCAGGAATACCGTTTAACCATTTTCTCCATTGCGTTGCGAAGGGCTTTCTGTCACACATGGTCATTCACTCCGCTGTGCCAAATGGGAAAGTCATTTGTTTTTTGAGACTCAAAACTGACAGAACTACAGTTAGTTTCAAGTCACCCATTATTTTTCCTACTGGGTTTGGAAACTTCCACCAGCAGCCGTTAAACTCCAACTGCCTTAACGTTTGCTGTAGTGTTGATTGAAGTGGTCGTCCTCAAGAGGGGAGCTCTAAACAAATCCTGTGTTCGCGTTGCTTGGGTTTTAGACCAAGGGCAAAACCATAAATGGCTCCAATGTTCAAGTATGGAGATAATTGGATTGGCATTAGAGCAGCTGTTTGTCCTTTTGACCAGGCTCAGAACAAGAGGTAATGATCTTGCTATATGGGACAATTTCCGTCACCATAGATATAGTCACAAAAAGTCACATTTGAAAAACATGAAAACTGAAACCAAACCATGTATATGTACCAAGAGTTTGAGACTTGGTTCTTTCCAATGTACAAAGCAGCTGGTAAAACCATAACAAAGGGCAGACTGGATGGACTCTTCGTGTGACACTTTACTGATGCTGAAGGAGAGAAGGAGCAACAGCTCTACAGGAGAGCTGAGCAATCCACCAGTGTGGTGCCAGAGTAGCAGTGCCATCTCCATGTAACGCTCCAGGGACAGCTTTACTTATCCAGGGCTATGTAATCAGACCCCCAGCCTGTGATTAATGTTGCTCATCTGTCTTCAGGCCCATACAGCTCAGTACAACTTAGCACAGCTCATCCAAAATGTTTACTGCACACCATTTTGCCCGCAGCCATGGAAATAAGTTGAATCCATTCCACCTAGACAGCCATGAGATGTGGAAGAAGCTAACATGCAAAAAAGTGTGAAAAACAGCCACAAAAACAAACTGCATGATCCCCGACTGTATTTTATGGCTTAGCTTTGTGCGGTGTGTTTTTTTTATTAATGGCCAGGAGGATGATTTGTTCCATTTCTGCAGCTCACCTTTTAAATGACTTGTTTTGGAAAGCAAAAACAAGTCTTACAGGCAATCTGGCTCTAGTTTAACTACCGCTTAAGTGAAGCAAGGCTGAGCAAATGATGCATTTATGAAGTGTGCCAAGCATCTTACAGTGCTAACATAATCAAAAATACCCCCCCCCCCCCCCCCCCTACCTGTCGGCGCACTGTATTAATGAGCTATTAGGTGTTTGTGGGTAAACAATTTACAGTGTTGGCTTATTTACCGCATGCTCAGAGAAAAGTGCATCTGGGTTGGGAGCCTCCTCTCGCTAGGGAGCCCATCCATCTGCTGCCACCACCGCACTATTCATTCTACCACTTGGACAGATTTACACAAACCTTTTGTCGTTAGCCTGACATGTCTATTTATTATGGGAAACACTGTTAAAACAAAAGGAGTGCACAGGGTGCTGTCCCCCCCTCTCTGCATCCAATTTACAAACTATTTAAGTGGATTTTAAATCAGTACAAGCTATGAAAGCCCCATCTGCATTCTGAAATCGATACCAACAATTCTATTACGAGTCCATACATACAGTCGATGTGCAAAGTCAATAGTGCACTCCACATGCACTGAACATCTAACAGCAGGCTTGTCAACTGTAATGCTCAATTCAGAGGGATTATGGGCAGCCCTAAGAAAAAAGTGTGAGAAAAGATCAATCACCTCGACGATATTTTCTTTAAATGTAATCGCAGACAAAGTCGTGTTTCCCATGAGTCTGCATGCATGTCACAGGGATAGGGGTCAATATTCCAGCAATTCGGTTGATTGCTTGTTTCTGTGCAACATCAGGACTAATATATATCAAGCTAGCGATAGATAGATAGATAGATATACACACCTCTTAAATCAAATGAAGAAGAAACATTTTCATTCACTTTGACCTGTGTCTCTGACCACTTGGTGATAGTAAGGTTAATATTCACTCTCCTTTCTGCTATATTTTGGTCAATCTCCTGAGGGAAATATCTGGCTATGTTTACCAGCTCGTCGCTAACTTTATCTGTTTGGTGCTTCGCTGGCAGAGTCAAATGGGTTTTTAGATTGCTGAAAACAGAAGCCTGCTGAGGCTGAAAATGACGCTATGAGAGCAGTAAAACTGAACCATGAAAAAACACCTTAAAGCTCCTCCAAATGTTCAGGAACAGCAGAGTCAAGTGATAATTATTTGTGGGTGCAGTCCCCCAAGACTGCCCCTTTTCACATATATTCATTTGATCTGTTGTTAATATACAAATATTGATTAATCTGTTTGTTTTTTGTGTGTGGTTTACAATGATCATTACACATATAGAGTGTATAAGCTACACTATTCTCTTACCAAAGTCTTTGTGGGATGACATCCAGCCAATCTCCTTGAGGGAGACAATAGCCAACAAACCGGAGCCCACGAAAGAGCCAATCCCAGAGAAGAAAAAGAAGAGCCCCATGATGGCACTCTGCATGGACTTGGGCGCTGCAGAATATGCAAACTCCAGACCTGCAAAAAAAGAGAGTAAAAAGACAGATAGATGTTTGTTGAAAGGTTGGGTATATAACAGTGAAAACAGTGTATATGCTATGACCTGTAGCAACATGAAATGCAGCCTGTATTTGTATGCTACATAGTCACACGCTTCATCTGTTGTGTTTATGTCTGTGACAGTGGCGCAAACAAAGTAACACTATGTACTGAGGTATAATATCCGTCTTTATGCATCAATGTAATATGACGGAGTTTGTTGACACTGACCAAAAGGCTTCCTTGGCAGCTCATTTTCAATGGTGGCACTGGTTTGTGGTGCCATTGTTTATGGTCTCTGCTTGGTACTGGTCTCAAAAAAATATTTTATTCCTGGACAAACACATCACTCAGTATTTACTGTCAAGAAAAAAAAATATACTGAGAAAATGGGCAGGGAACCAAAGAGAAAGAAAGACGCAAAAAAAACACATCAAATGTGTGTCTTTTTTGCCTAGTGATCTGTCTGCCTGCAAGCTGACAGTGATAATTTCATGGCACCTTAAACATGTGATTTTTCAAATGAGGGCCTATAGCTACATCTGTCAGTAGAGATTAGGGAGCTGTGGTTAAATACATTTGCCTTTCAAGACCTTCCATGGAAGGGGACATTGCACAAATTAATGTGACGAGCAGTTTCTGTACAGATACCTGTGCTAGTCGCACACAAAAAAAAGCTGCAGAAGAAAAGGAATGAGATAAAAGCACGGCACACATATCGTTATTACTCAGTGGAAAGCATGAATGACCTTTACAAAAGTTCACAATGATACATTTGTTTATCGCCTAAGCTAACCTTTTGATAGCAAAACACTGGTCAATGGCTATGCATATCACAGGGGACTGCGAAGGTTGGTTAGGATTCTAGATACAGCTTTGCACAGTAAAGGGGGTACAGACCAATATTGTAACATGATGTAGAATCAAGTTTGTGACGACAATAAATCAAGAAACCATAAAAGTGAGCTTGACCTTTCTCAACTAAAAAAGGACAGAATTATTACGATTAGAATTATTTTAAAGAAATTGGAATTAAAAACGCATAAATATTGGTAACCCCTAGGCCATCGTTGGAGGGGGGATTTTTTTTCTTTCTTATAAAATAATAATATTAGCCTTTAAGATTTTCAGAAGTGCAATACATAATTAAAATACTAAAAGGGAATCATTTTGCTAAAGTTTTTGCATATTCGTATTGCCTGCAAGCAGACAAACTTGGGTGGTGTACAAGCAAAGAATTACCAATCGTCCTTCAAGAATGGGGATTGCAGCGAAGAAGTTTGACGGCACCGGAGGTTTTCAACACATTTATTCAAACAGAAGAATACTGAGGGGAAATATTTCTCTTAACTAGAACTATGTCACAATTTTGTCAGCCAATTTTCCTTTAGGTAAGCCCTGAGGGGAGGAATGGTATGGAGAGAGAGAGAGAAGAGAGTAAGTCTATTTAAAAGGATCCTTATAGCTTTGTTATGTCTGGATTTTACTTTCATGGGGACCCTGATAATGTTGTGAAAATTCTAGTGTTTTAAAGAAGCCTTATGGAGTGAATGTGTATGTTCATGCGTACAAACAGACTGCATTGCCTGAATCGGCTTGATAATCCATCCACTGTGATAAAGAAAAAGAAAAAAAGTCTTAAATATTAATGGTTCAATCTTCACTCTAGGTATAGAAATAAAGCGAGTGCTATATAGAAGAACCTACAACAGCATGACCCGTAGTAATAGGAGAATGACTCAATCATGGCCCCAGGCCTTAACAAATTGGAATCACTAAGGTAACTGAGGCCTGAAGCCATGATCATGACTGTAAAGGGGAAGAAAGGGAGAGAGGAACAAAGACTATAGACATACAACAGATAGATAAACGCAATACGAGGCAGATTTATGTGTTACACTCACAGACCCAAACTCCCCTCTTTTAAACGGAGAATACGGTTGCTTCTATTCTTGTCTCAGATTTTGCAGCCGCTATTTTATGTAACATTAGAGCCATTTTGAGTCGGCTGTAGCTCATGGGGGAGAGTGGTCGTCCCGCAACTGCAAGGTTCGATCCCCGCTCTCCTCATAGTTGCATGTCAAAGTGTCCTTGAGCAAGACACTGAACCCCCAGTTGCTCCCCGGGGAGCTTCACTGCAGCCCACTGCTCCTTAATAACTAAGGATGGGTCAAATGCAGAGAAGAATTTCCCCACAGGGATAAATAGAAGTGTCCATTTCTTTCGTTTCTTTCTTTAATTTCTCACTTTGTCACATTGTATTACTGGAGCATTATGGCTTTACTCAAAGTAGCTTCGAATGAAATGGCATTTCCCATTAAGACAAAAAAAAAAGGAGCAATTTTCCGCTGATACCTTGACATTATCAAGGTATCTGATATCTGAAGTCTGCAGCTGACAAGTTCCAGCAAATATTCTGACCTGCTTTGATTCAATGTTTTACTTTTTAATCATTTCTTGGAGAAGAACAGTGAATCTATTTTTACAGGGAATGCAAACACTAGCCGATTTCCAGTGAAGGATTATGGGGGGCCTCATATTGATGAGCATTTTTCTTTGAATGATATTTTTCTGGATGAATCATTTCAGCAGCAATAGTAATACATCTTTTATTCCAAATCAGACCCTGAACTATATTCACAAGCTTCCCAGTGTGAAAAATGATGTAAAGCAATCTTGAATTGTCACATTTTCTAAGAAATTCTCTTAACTTCTGTTGCTAGAAGATAAAAAAAAAAAAAACTATTCACAAAAGATTTCAAGTCACAATAATAACACTGCACATAACATAAGGAGTAAGGATTATTGCAGGTTAATCCAAAACGTAGGACTTTCAGAACAAGTTAATCACCGAGTCACAGCACTCACTCCATGTGGCATCTTGTCAAGCAGATCGTTTTGGCTTATTGTACCAAGGTTTTGAGACATCTACTTTTTGAACTTTAGCTACCAACATAATACGCCAATAGAGATTAATCAGATTTAGTTTGTGCTCCACAGTGAGAGATTTGTCAACCTGCAGTATGACCCTATACAATCAATGAGCCTGACCGATGTATTATAATAATAATAATAATAATAATAATAATAATAATAATAATTCCTTTATTGGGGATTGACCCATCCTTAGTAATTAAGGAGCAGTGGGCTGCAGTGAAGCGCCCACTGCCTTCTCCTTTGGCCCTGCAGTCATTAGAGTCCACAGTAGAATGCCTCTGAAGTGGAGGTCGACATGGACATATAACTTTCAGCAACCTGAAAAGACATACCATCATGTTCTATGTATCCATGTGTAATATTGTCCCTATGAGCAGTGTGAAAGCTGAGACTCATACTAATTGGTTAATTAAGAGTTGAACTTGCAATCCAGTGTATGTCAGTACAATTAGTCTCTCAAGTGTGATTTCGTATGGGACAGAAGGCACGGGGCATACATTGGGATTACCATTTCATATGCAGGTATGTATACATTTAAGCTCATAGTGGTAAATGTCAACACACCAAGTGAATGAACATGGAGGTGAATTAATTGCGATGTTAATTGTGTTGCTGTCAGTGGCAACACAATGAACATCATAACATAAACTTCTCACCTCCATGTTCAGTCACACAGTACAGTGTAAGGTGCATATCTGTGAATTTATCCATCTGATTTTCTACTGCATGTTTGGAAACGAGCAGAGGAAAAGCTGTGTGGCGAGTCTCTGTCCGGGTCAAAGTCATAGCTTTCATCCCCATTTTAATTTTAAAAGGTTACATTATCCGCACTGTATTTATGAAACGTACCATTACTGAACAATGTCTTGCATCAGGATTGTCAATTATCGATCGACTGCTTGTTCTATTTAATATGGACTACAAGTCACAAACACATTAAGCCTGGGAAGGCAATGAATAAATCAAACAAACTACTCAAAAAGAGTTTGTACGTTCTTCATCGTCAGTGCATTCTGCTTAGAAGAATGGGCACCACAGACCAGCTCAAATCACAAGGCTAATCACTGGAGGATACTGTATTTCACTGTACTCATCACGTCTACCTGATGGTGGTGCTAAATGAGACACAGGAGATATCAAACAACTGTACCTGCAATGCTGGCAAAGACTTCGCTGATTCCTATCAGCACGTATTGAGGCACTTGCCACCATATGGGTAAATCTGCTGCGTAGTAGATAACGTTGCCAAGCACCTGGTCAATGGTACCACTTGATTTGACAATCTCCAGGCGTTTGGTCTCCAAAATACCTGAGTGGACAGACACAGAAAAAATGCACATCAGCACAGTTCGCTGAGGGAGAACATTTTTATAAAAGCATATATGGTCAAAGTCTGCAACACACATACTAAAGCAAAAACTAAACAGGGCAACGGGTGAATCTAAAGGCTGACGAAACACTTGGGAAAGATTCAAGTCAACAAACAGCCTAACAGAGTTAGAGGATTCAGTGACAGTTCATTAAACATTGAACTAGTGTTAAGACTATCCGACCACTTCATTAAGATCACATCTGCACTCTTCCATATTATGGCAGTTAGTAATGAAACAGTGCAGATGGTTCAATAATAAGAGCCAAGCAGTTGTCATCAACCACTGCCTCCTCCTAAAAGCTTTATTCGATAGAGCCATTATCATCATGTAACCAGCGGCTATTTCCAGATAACTCCCAGAGACAGCCTCCTATCATGACTACACTTAATGCTGTATTTGAGAGGAGTTGTGGCCTTGTAATCCGGCTATCCTATAATACCAGCTGTCCATCTCAGGGAGTGTGGCCACTGGGCTGCCGAGAGCAAGAGTCGCACTCTAAAAACACACACACACACACACACACACACACACACACACTCTTGTTTCCCCCCCTTTACTCAACATCACACATCAGACAGCCCAGTGTGATCCCTGGCAACTCTGCTCCAGCTTTTATGAAGAAGAAAAAAGAGGGGGCTTTGGACACCTAAAAGCCATTGAGCTTTAACCAAAGCAGATTAATATATAAAGTTAAGGGGGGAAAAAAAATAAAAAATCCCTTCAAAAGTAATTTCAGCACAGCTTTTCAGAGCAGGCCCCAGTATGTGGTTGAAGTCTGGGACTGTTGAACAAGCGGATCAGAAACAGCACACTGGCGGCTCCCTTTGCGCTTCATGGGAGGTCCAGCTGCAAGATGAAACACTGTGAAATATCGCCACACCAACGACATCATGACAAATACCGGCACATTTGTTGCACATGAAGATGAAAGTTGATTCTATCTCTGAACAGCAGCGGTGTGGCCAATGTTGTGCACGCAGAGTGGCGGGCTAACAATGCAATGCGTTGGCCTGTCTCTTCTCCGGGCAAATGACGCCACACTTGGTCACTCACAACTCTCCATCAGTCAGGCTCTGAACACAACAACTAGTTGACTGATACAGATAAGCACTGAGGACACACAAAGACAGCTCAGAGAAATGCAGTTTAAAATGTAATAACAGTGCAAGGCAGCTCCCAGGAAGCAAGGTCATGCAGGGGATAAACAAGAGGAATTATTCTTGGATGAATACTTGTTATAAGAGGCAGATACAATGTAATTAATACTGTATCTCAATAACTAATCTCAGTCTCAAGTACATCGCTGAACCGATTTGATCAGTCGTCTGTTTCGAGTCCTAAAATGCAGGTCAGAACTGTGTTGCACACTAGTTGTGTATTCACCTACTGTGCTGATCTGTGACCAATGGCCAGACCACTGCAACATCATAAACCTTTTCTTTCCACTACCAGGACCCAAAATTGCCTGCAATATTCAGAAAATCATTTAGCTTGAATTCAAATGCAGGGATTGCACTTTCTTTCAAGAAGCCAAATGGAAAAGCAAATACCTAAATAGCTTTTGAACATCAGAAAATGAACATGTTAGAGCACCTTCCCTTCCAGTAATGCTCATGTCCTCTGAAAAGAAAATATGACTTTAAATTGGAAAGTAGACACATTAGATTTGGTTCACAACTCTCTGATTGAAAAGGATGTTTTTTATGGGCTAAATCAGGCTTTAATAACTTGCTAGAACATCTGAAGACTCCCTCAACAAACTTTCTCATCTCTTCTTCTCCATGTTTATATAAAATAGGATGAGTTTAGTCCATCACCTTGTCCTCTCTTAACCTTAAAAAAAAACACTCAGATACCACACAGATGTCTTTCATCTATGATCTTACATTCCGTCGATCACTCACCACTTAATGTATGAGTGCTTGAATCAGCAGCTAGTAATATGTGAACTCGGATTTAAGATGAGCTTTTACAATATATGAAAATATATAATGCTTCTTTAAAGATAGATATTGACCCAAAAATTAAATACCGTGTTGTATACGTATTTGTCTGTTGACCACGTGGCCTTTTACACATTCTGCCGTTCGATGACCATGAAGACGCAAGCTTCTTAAAAAAACATTACTTTCTTGATTCTTTGTCTTTCTGAGTTTGTACTCATGGTTGAATGCACTTATTAAGTCGCTTTGGATAAAAGTGTCAGATAAATGATATGTAATGTAATTACTACCTTGATTGTGCAGATGAAGATTCAAATAACTACCCTTTGTTTTTCATACAATATAAATCTTATTTAGCATATCCAGTGTTGCCACTCATGCAGCATACACAAGCAAGATGGCTTCTCTGGGCAAAATAAGCACATTGTAAAATAATGTGAACAAATTAACAGGTGATTTAAGAGTTTAATATTAAAAATGAGCTCATCAGATTATATTATTTGCTGTATCTAAAATGTTTTTCTTCTTTTCAATTTGCATGAACAAAACAATACAATGGAATTGTTTTTCACAGTTCTTGTCAAACTTGATTCAGTGCATCATTAAGTCAATTGGCAATCTGGTTGAAGCACACCAGTCAATATCTAGAAGGTCACTAATGACAGAATAGTTTATATTCTATAAAAAGGCGGATGGATCTATTGTGCATTTGAGAAAAGGCCGTGGCTGTGGAAATATAATGTGTTTGGATTCTCAGGAGTGTTACTGATTTGCTTTCTTCCTGCCTTCGGGTATGTCTCTCAAAAGATTTGAGCCCAGATGTATCAATGCAGCAGCACCCGCTGACAGGCCTGGCTAAGACTTTATTTCCAAAATAATCCACTGTCTAGAAGTGAATAGGACTGAGCAGCGCTGCGGCATTCGGGAGCAGTCACTCAAGTAAGATGCCACAGCTCCCCCTGTGCTCCACAGGGCCAGTAAAAAAAAGTTTAGACTCAAGGACAATTCATACAACAGAGACAGACCGTCTGCCGAGTTCCACAAAAAGAAACACAGAAGAGGCCCCTACGAAACTCAGCCAAATACCTGTTAATCACACTTAGGAGATTAAAAAACACCTGAGCAACAATATCGTCAGAAATCTGTGTATTAGTACCACATTTCAAAAGTCCCACAAAAACAGTATTTAGAAATTTTATTAAAAATAATGCTGCTTTGCTCGTTGTTGTGGCATTTACCACAAGCACTAACTTTTTTGTTTCATCAGTGTTTGTTTGGCATACTCATGTGACAGCGTAGAGAGAACATTTCTGCTCTTGCACTCACCCGCTGCCACGGCCGACCACATAACAAAGAACATCCCCACTGCAATCCTCTTCAGAGAGGAGGGCAGCAGGCCACGGCGTTTCAGGATGGGGTCCACCACTTTGTCCTTTAGGGGAATCAGCATAAGGATGAGCACTGCGTCAAACATGGTGAGCCAGGCAGCAGGGAAGCGGAACGTCATCTGGGGGATCCAGAGAAAGATGAAGTAAAGCTGTTCAAAAAGCAACAACGCATGAAAACTACAGAGAATGTCAGTGGATTCTTAACCATGCACTTGTGTGCAAATGAGTATACGCTTGTGTGTACATGCGGCTTGACATTGCTTTGGCACCCCCAGGTGGTCAGAACTAAGCACTAACAACTAATGAAATGAAAAATGGTTTTCAGTTTCTAATGTGTCATTTGCACATACAAAGTGTACCTGACTGAATTCAAAAATAAAAGTTTTCAGCACAAATAGCACAGTACTATAATGTACAAACAGACTGGATGAAATATCAATCCGAGAAAGAAAAAAAATCCATTGTGAGCATACAAATGATCCACAAGTCGAGGCTCACAGAGTGAGCAATGAAAGACTGCAAACTGCTGGAGATGTTTTTTTTGCAATTCAAATTCCAAGTACCATCTGAGCTCCTGATCTGGTTTAACACTTCTGATAGCATCGTTTGTTCTCAAATTGAATTTCCATTTCTTAAAATAACCACTAGCAATCCATATGCAGCTCCTTTCCCTCCTTTTGTTTGTGCATTATCATATTCAAAATGATTCTTAAAAACGTGCTAAGAGAGCATGCTTCTTTTAGCAAGGAAAGCCTGGCATGGATGACAAAGGTGTCCCAGCAGGTCGAGGTCTGTGTATGATGTTCTGCTTTTTATTTCCCCAAATTGATTACATACATATGTATAGTAAATACAATATGCAATAACATAGTTATTAGGTTGGAGAACTCAAGGTGATAAAAAGTTAGAAAGAAAGAAGAAAAAAAAAAAAGGGTTGGAAACCACTTCTCTATGCTTCACAAGGCACCATAAAGATACATTACATGGGTAAATTAAAAAGTACAAATACCTGTGTAACGTAATTCAAAGAATTACTAATGCAGTCAAAAATCATGTCCCATACATTCATGGAGACATGAATTAATACCACTACATAAGAGTAGTAATCTGAGGATATCATTTTAATTATACCAAATTACATTCACTCTTGCCTCCCAGGTCTTCTTATTTGTTTTCTTGAAGATATAGTATTTGTTCAGTGTTTCCATTGACATGTGTCAGGTGAGATGAGGTGAGGGAGAACATCACAGAAGTATCTAATCTCACTTCCCTTTTGATGTTGAGATGCGTTGACGCTGGTAGGAGAAAAGGTTCAGTTTCATTTTTTATACTAGATAAACGGTCTGTGAAGGGGGAAAAAACGCCAATATTGTTCTTAAACACAGTTAAACATAGTGAGATATGAGTAAACTAAACGGACAATTTCAATGTCTCAGGGCATAGTATTGTGAACATTTAAGAATATCTACTCCATATATACACAGCACAAGCTTATATTGTGTGGTTTAAACGCAAGGGTTTCACTTCACATTTCCATGAAGTCAGTGCACTTCACCATCACCCCAAGCATGCCTCCTTAGAAAAGAACAGGCGTACTATACATACAACACTTCCTAGTATTTTCCAATTTCATCACTTTTAGACATTTGATTTTTGTGGAGCCGTCTATCTTGTGGAGTTACTGAGGGGCTTTCAGTCATCAAAGCCCTGCAGAACATAACGTACAATCTGTCAGAGAGACACGGGTACAGAAGCAACACTAGTCAGGAGGAATCAGTTGGAGGCGCTGCTTTGGAGAAGTACAGGCACAGCCAGGTTGCAGATCTGTGAAGCAAAGTCTTAAGTCCCAAGACCAAAGACAAACCTTTGCTGCTGCCTCCAGCTGTTGCCTACCAATGTGTGTCAGGGAAAAACCTAGTTATGAAGAGGCAGGTTTAAGCTCCAACACTGTCAATAGCTCAATAGAATGAAACGGTAGTTGCTTAACATGTCACTACACTGCTGCTATTCTTTAACGGAAAGGTACTGGGACTGAGTGTCATCACTTTAGGTTACCTGGTGGGAGTCAGCAGAGATGTTTGAGGCACTGTCAGGAATCCTCAGATGGAGGCTCTGCAGGACGTATGTTGTCTGCATCTGCAAAACAATAAGGAGATTAGAGTCTCAGTAGGAGGTAATTCTCCACTTGATGACCACCAGGGTGTCTCCAATAATGAAAAGGAAAATAATCTTCCCTTGTATTAACACAGGCATGTGCATAGGTGCATCCAGAAAGCTTATCTCCCCATATTAAATTACTTTATATAATGAATCTTCTAATGAATTTGGATTCAACTTAAAGTGGGTTGATCTTACCTGGAAGTACACTGTCCAGTATGGGATAAGGGCAAAGAAAACGGGGAGGATTTTCACCAGGGATTTCACTTCCTCTACTTTCTCTTCCGGATATTTCCCTCCATAGGTCACTTTGGCACTGTCTAGAAGGGTTGGTTTGTTGCTTCATGGAAGTAAAAGAGAAAAATAAACTTTAAAATACTATTTGAAAACTGAAGGGTGATTTGTAGAATAAAATAAACACATGAATAAACAAATACAGAATACACTACAATAATTCTAAATTCTTGAAATGCGAGACTTAATCAGCTCTTTTTTTGTGTGAAGACCTTACACTTACAGCACTTCTAGAGATAGGAAAGAAACTTTATTCTAAAGCCTATAATCCACATCTCTGGAGAAAATGTCTTAATATGGAATTCTTGAAAGACTGCAGGGATTGACCAATTTAAAACATTTAACGTCAAGTTTTTGAACCAAATTAGCTACTTTTGTTCAAAGTCAAGGAACAGCTCTTCAGAATAACTTTTCACCACAGGGAATGAAGATGAATGCCTGAATCAGTGTATAGAAAAGACTTATACTGGCGGGGGGGGGGGGGGGGGGGGGGGGGGGGTAGTCACCGCAGTAGTCACCATCCCACTTAACTTTGCCATGAAAAAAAGATACTCGCTGTTGGAAAGAGCCTTCCCATTGAGATTGATGAATGCTTTGCTACACCAGTAATGTGAGCATGCCGTTTGTCATTGAGGGAATGACTTTACCACCATTATTGCGGGACAATACAGTTTGATGTCATCTTTTTCCCCACCACTACATACGATGCTCTAAAATGATTGACACATAGGTGACATCCCACTCTCACCGGAGCAGGTTGGGCTCCTTTGGTTTCTTAGAACAGCAGGCGAAGGTCAGGATCTTGAACATATCCGTGAAGGCGCTGCCGTCAGCAGGCTTGGTGATGAAGACGGTACGGCCCAGAAGAAAGACCAGGAAGGAGATCCCGAGGCACACAGTGGGAATGATGTAGCCAAGCTCAAAGCTGAGGTTCTGCTGTATGTAGGCCACACCTCCCAGAGACAGGATGGCTCCTAAGTTGATGCACCAGTAGAACCAGTTGAAGAATCTGCGCGTGGCCTCTGGTCCTCTGTCTTTGACCTAAGAGCACATACAGTGCAGGATGACAGCAAACAATCATGTCATTGTAAGTTGGTCAAGCATACAGGGAGAAATTTTAAAGAAAAATATTTGCCTCATGGGAAAAACCTTGAACTGTAATTAATAGTGCAATCTTTTTGCAGCCCTACCATGGAAGCATGGAATATATATATAGCCATATGAAACTGGGAGACGTATAAGGCCACAACACAGGGAGGATGTTTTTAGAACGTAGGTGGGGGATAACTAAAATAACAGCAACTTTTTGTTTAGTCATGTTCTGCTTCCTACACCATTAGCTTAATAGAACTGCAATACATTTAAGTAAATGTCTGTAAAGGCAAATATTATTATTCTCATAATGGCATCGATACATTCTGCATGCAGTTATTCCTCTGGGAGGAAAAGATTGTATCATTGTGTGATTAAGTGGATATATCTTTTGTATACGAGCACAAAAGATGCTGCAGTACAGCTACAATTAACTAAAGGGGAGATAATGTCAGAGCATTCACAACAAGCCTATGCTGAGCATACATCTCTCAGGGGCTCCTCTCTGCAGTTGTGCACTGTCAGTTAAGAAAATAATCATCATCCTCAAACTGACCAGTGGATTGATATATGTTATACTAGCATAATATATTCTAAAATACATACATAGAGCAGGGTACTTTTATAGCTCATACATTTAGTTTTGACACAAGATCAATTAGTGTAAGTGGTTGTGTTAGGCCGAGCCTTTAGTAATTTTAGGACGATAGAAAATCTAATTTACTGTCTTGTTTCAGTGCTGACCCCCCATCAAACACAGAATATGATCAGAACATTAATATGCTCATAGGCTGACGACAAGAGAGGGCTAGCGGGGGGGAATATGATTAGTTCATATCATATTAGTTCAGCTCCCATTGCCAATTGTTTAGAACCTTCATCTGGAGGAGAATTAGCATGCCTTGAAGTGATGCAATTCATATTACATATTTAGTAAAGGTTATAACATGTTTGGCAACTTGTAGAATTACTTGTTGCTTGAGTCTCTGGCACCAGTAAAATGGAGCGGATTTATTCCATATATTGCTGTTTTTTTCTGTTGAGTGCCACTGTAAGATGTACCCGTTTCTGCGTTTCTTTTGTCTCCCTCCAATGTGTGGATTTTACTTGATGTTGTGTATTGTATGTATTTTTTAACATGCTCAAAAGGAGCATTGATAGAAACGTGAAAATCTTGTAATGAGCATAGTAGGCTCAAGAACTAATCATATTCCCCACGCTAGCCCCCTTTGAAAGGTTTTACCCTCTCATGGTTAGATTATTTTGAAAAAACAATGACCCCATTGATAGAAATACTTATAAGTGGCCATGGGGATCAAGAACATCCTGGTCTTAGTTAATTGTCATGCTTCAATTTAAATCCATCACATGATATGTCTGCCCTCCATGATGTTATACTGCACACCCAATCGTATACAAGCCCATGTCAGTAATCACATCTTCTTTCAGCATTCCATATTCACAACAGACTTTGAGAACTGAAATGAACATTGTTCATACTCTACCTGATCTGCCCCAAAGGGCGTGATGTTGGACTTCACAGTACCCACACCTAGTGCAATTAAAAAAAGGCCACCATAGACTGCTGGGCCACAATATGGGGTGCGAATAGGGCAGGTGATATTGCTTGGAAGGGTAGTGTTTGTGCTCAGACACTCAGCAGGTTGGACAGGAAAAGCCAACACCTCTCCACATAATTGTATCCTCGTGTCATCATTAGAAATAAAAGGGAAAAACAGCATGCCAAGAAAATACAGGATCAAACTTGAAGCAATTGTCCAGAATTTCCCAAAGTATGCATCCGCCAACCAGCCCCCAAATGGTGAAATCAAGTAAGTAACGCCCATGAACATCAGAGGTGTCTGGCTGGCCTGAGTGCCCTCCCAATAAAAGGGACTGCTATTGAGGAAAAGGACCAGGTTGGACGTGATGCCGTAGAATGCAATCCTCTCTAGTGATTCAGCCAGCAGGATGGCTGCACATGCTAGTCTTCTTCCCTCGAAAATTGATGGGGGGGGAGCTCTGCTGTTCCCAGAGTCCAGCAGAGGGGTGCTCTCGTTGTCGTCCCTGGTGTTAGCCATTCTCAAACAACTTTAAAAGGTGTATTAAGTTAGTCTTGATTGGAGTTCAAACCTGTGAAGAAAATACAGAGGAGCTTAACATGTTGGTTAAACGTTGTCATCGAGGTTAACGAAGAGAAAACCGCTACGTTGGCTTTACGGAACTCAAAACATGAATTGTCCAAGCAGAGCCCCCTTCCTCCTCGTATAGTTCTAATAAATAACGCTGCAATCTTTTAATAAGCTAGCTTTAGCAATACGACAGTTTGTTTTACGTTACCTTTATGTATCCGAATACGTCTTAGTGGTCTTCAAATATCCCCATTAACATAGTTAGATGTTAATTTACCGCTCAAACGTTTACTTCGGGTCTTCTTAAATCAGTACTTTGTCTAAGCAGAACTGGAAGTCAACAGAAAACTGTGTCACAGTACTGTCGCGTGACACACCGCTCGCAGTCAACAAACCGTCACGCTCGCGCTGCTCTGCAGGCGATCTGAAAAGTGAAAAGTACCCGACGAGTCCCGTAAAGGAGGCAGCTGCGGCCCATCCGTGTGGTTTGGAAGTTTGTTCCGGTTACGCAGACGTACCATCGAGAAGGAAGTGACTTCTTTTTTTTCTTCCGCTGATTATGGCTTTGACACACATGACAGCAGTATGCTCTGGCTGGTCTTTTTTTTAATTTTTTTAATGTAATTGTTTTATATTTATATTTAGTGTAAACACAATGATGGTCTCGAGACAAAAACACCAGAATGTGGCCACCGTCATGTGTTTCCAGGGGATCGCATAGGAGACGGACTTGTAAACTTGAGTCGGTGCGCTGCCAAGCACCGAGCTAACCCGGCGGCGCTTGCGTCTCTCTTTGCTCGACGCGGAAACTTGCAGGCATGAGGTTCAGGAAACGTGACAGGAGTCCGGTTCACAGACTCTGCTTGCTGCCGTTTTCCAAACCTAGTTTTCACACATATTACACGTTAACTCACCCTGTCACCTCGTCAGAGCAGTCTTTAGTGACGATATGAAATTACTCTTCCTTGCTTGTCTCAGCCCCAAAACTGGAAACCACACTACAGCTGAGAGAATAAGGTAATTTGCAAAGTTGCTAAGTGCTAACAGCTGTTGCTCATGATTATTTACCTGGTGAGGCCTGTGTTAGGCAATAGTCGTGTAGTTGACTGTTAGCCAGAGCCATGTCAAAATGCAAAAAACAAGTTTAGTTTTAATGTTTGTAACTTAACTTAACTATCCTTCCTTCCTGCCAGCCATAGTCATATGTTTCTTTTCCTTTAGGTCCCACATTGAATCAGCAGGACACACCTGTGAGCTCAGAGATGCAGCAGCATTTCAGTCTCCTGCTGAGGTGGCAAATCTAATATCTCGACATCCTCCATTTGAGGGTGCACTGGCCATCCATCTGCACAGAGCAGGCAGCCTTCTCTTAGGTAAATATCCTTGCTGTTATATTATCTATTCACTTATCTTATTTGTGTTTGTCAACATACTATTGGGCCTGCAAGTTGCTACCTGTCCCAAAAAATGTCAGGACTTTTCTGTTTTATGTCTAACCTTTACACCAGACATCCACGTACCCTTTGGCGTTATCTTTGGCGGAACAGATATAAATGAAGATGTGAAAGTTGAGCAGAAGCGTGTGGTTATGGAGCAGGTGCTACTGAAAGCCAGGTGATGTTGCTGCAAACCACTATTTTAACCTATCTAATTCCTAATCGCTCCAAATTAGGTACATATATTTGACTCCAGACCGACATGTTTTCTAAAATGTTGTGAAAGTATATGTGGTGTTCTATCTTTGGAGAACTGCAGTCACAATTTGCATAATAACAATGACATATATGTTTTTGGTCCCAATCCAGTTAGTCAAATTATTACATGAGCCAAATTATCTTTTGAGTCTGTTTGAAGAAGTTATGTGTTGTGAGTGTGACATGAATGTAAATATGTAAACATGTGCCGTCTTAATAAATCAATGATAGATTTAATCGACTATTGGTACCAAATATGCCAATAATGTATCACTTACTTCCTTTTATAGAGGATTGATGCAGACGTCCCCATCCTGAAGTACGAACAGGAAGTAAAGGCGATCATTTACACCTCTTAAATGAACTTGTCCATATGAAATCAAATTTTCTGAACTATATGATTTTCAGTCTGGGACATAATAACAAATCTTGTGTTGCTTTACAAGATCAAAACAAAGTTGTCACATGTGTGACTACATAAATCACTGTTGTGGCCGATTTTAAAAGCAATCATCCTTCTAGTAATGTAGATATTAAGAATTGCATGAATATTACAAAATATTAAAGAGAATTTTCACCATTCCTTGAATTGTTGGAAAGCATTTCAATCTTATAGATGGGTATCAATTATATTTGGGGAGAAAAAGACTGGATCCCTGTAAAATCCTCCAGAGCCTGGTACTGGCATGAAAGAATGAGGCTGAACCCCTGCTGGCCAACACCGGCTGTGCGGGTTGCTTGTTCTCTTCTCCTCGTGTTTAACATTGAAAAGTAAACGTGCACACACAGGCTTATCAATTTCCTGTCCTGCGCCCTAACACAAGACCCTGGTGTCTTCATTATCATTATGATGAAAATGCAGGAGATGGTAGGGCATCCATCCAGTAAATCTAGGGATAATTGCCTTCTGGGAGAACGGGGGAGATTCAAGTCTCAAAACTTCAAACATCTAAATCCGCGCACCTCCCGCTGCTCGTGCCTTCTCACACAAACCTTGATCATAAAATTCAGTCACCACTCTGAGCCCGTTGGCCTATTTAATAATGCACGCAAATTAATATCTCCTCACTGTTCTTTGCTCTACATTCCCTTTGTTTTCCTCTTTGTATTCTTGGTGTATTCATCCTTAAATCCTTTGCCTTCAAACCACAAGCAGTTCCTCTGCTCTCACGTGTTCAGCCCTAGCTTGGAGACTTTTTTTGTTTTACTCTTGTTACCATTGCTTGTAAAAGGCTAAAACGGTAGCAATGAAAGTTCTTGTTTAACAGAAATGGCTTTCAAAGAGGTGATAATAACAGTTTTCCTTTTTTTTTTTTTATCAGGTTCGCGGTTGCATTTACGGACAAACTGAAAGAAGAGGCAGAGTTATTTTTGGTACGATTGTACTCTCGTATTTTAATAATACAACTGCATTAGTTTATATCTAATAAGCACTGATGCTTGCATGACATGTACAAGCCACTGTATCATGTGACATATTGTGGTTACAAGTTCTACTCGGATAAGTTTTACTAGAACATGTTTGTATTGTGTGTGTGTGCGCGCCTAATTTAATATGCTTATGACTGCTGGCTATGCTGAAACCCACTCCCCACATAAGCTAACCACCTAACTGACTGTCATAAGTAATATTTCAACATAAAAAAAACATTGACCTCTGTATTTCAAAGCCACTAAGAAAAATTGAGTAGTGAGGGGAAAAGCTTTTTGTTTGCATTTTACGGCACATCAACACCCAACAGAAGCCTGACAGCTTCAATAGACACAACAGAAGGGCTTTTTACAATACAAACACAATATCCTGCCCTGGCCCGTAATAGTATGGCATTAAAACAATATTAACGTGTTTTATTTTCAGATTAGATTCCAGCCGTGTGCTGCAGATTGAGGCGAGTGGCATGCTTTATCTCTGCCATTTAGTGCTGACAGCAAGCAGACAGGACAGGCACTGAGAGGCATCGCCACGCTTTTTATTGTGACAGAAAACACACATGGGGATGAATCTAGTGTGATAGCATCCAGTCAATTTCCTTTCCATCCTCTCTGATTTATTTTATCTAAGCAACTGCTTTCCTGATTCTTTTAAAGTTTGGATTTTGATTAAATACGTTTGGAGCACCACAAGCATTAAGTGGCTGTTTCTTTTGTGTGACATGAAGAGAAAGAAGCACAGTGGGTAGTAATCGTGTGTACTTTGTATAAACAAACACTACCAATAATTACTGATTGATTTAAAGCACTTGCGCATCTATGTTTTTATACGTGTTTTAACCCGAATTTTCCAATGTCTTTCTCTGAAGCTATCCCAGAGCAGTAAAATCTATGTCCAGCCCCAAGGTAAGCTCTGCAGGAGGAATATTCCCGCTTGACACTGTGCATCCCTGTTTTGCCATTTAATTGTGAATCCGCTTTATTATCATGCTGTCTACAGTACAAAGTTGTTTTTGCTCTTTCCATTGGCCATCGTGCCATGGAGGACAGCCCAAATCACTCCTACATGTTGTTTCCCACCAGAAGCCTTTTTTGGCAAATGGTGTCCCTCCATAGATTAGAGGAGAGCTGTGGGTCAGCTGCGTCACTGATCCCTGACCAGTGGAAGTTTAGCTCTTATGCTTGTCCCTAGATAATGTTCACACTGAAGTGCTTTTGACATGAACCAAACATCATAATGTTTTGAAATGTGAATCTTGTTTCTTTATTTTACATACAGAGATTAGAATAATATAAAGTTTCCACACAAACTAGGAGTTTTATACAAATAACAGTTGAGAAGAATATTAGATTTGTTCGATAGACCTAACTTTGAGTGTCGCATAACAAAGTTCAAGATCATAAAAAACAATTGTGGACTTATTTATTTATATATTTAACTAAAAGACACACATTGATATACATTGATAATGATTGCTGGTTTTGATGTTCAGTAAAGGCTTTAACATGGAGACTGTGCCTTGTACTTAATTTTAAAGGCATCCAGACGGAAGTGAGTGAGAAATTCCACTGGGCTGAATTCTTGAGGAGCTCAGGTACTATTACTGCTTCAACTGGTTGTCATTCCAGCTATTGTCTCATGAGAAACTTGATCATCCACAGGCCTCATTGTGGACAATCTTCACGTTTGTTTTTTTAACTTTCTTTGCTTTCTAGTAGAAAATATTCCTCATGAAAGCCATTTTGAGGGAGGTCTTCAGATCATAATGGCTTTTTTGGTGTAATGATGACCCTTTTATAGCAGGGCTGAATCATACATTTTGAAATTACTGTGCAGGTATTTGTCATATCAATCAATCAAACCTTTATTTCAGACTCAAGGTCCTGATAGTACAAAACATTAAATAGAATAAAATACATACAAAATCACAAGTAAAATACATAGAACTACGAATGCCTTTATAAATAGACAGCTGTACCAATGTCTCCACAGCTGGGACTGGTAGTGTGTAGTACTAAACTTTATGTTTGATTAAACCAAGATGATTTCATTTTCAGAGTCATTCACTGGGCAGATGCATATATACTGTACATACGATTTCTTAAAACAGTTTGGAAAGTATTAACTCCTGCAGCCACAAACATTTCACTGTCTCTACTCCATCTCGGTCTCTTCAGTAATATTCTCATAGCATTATTATTATAAGCTACTTGTAGTCTCTGTAAGCTTGCTTTTTTGTAATTAGACCAAAAGTGTGCAGTGTAGAGAGGTGGACAATATGCTCTAAACAGAGACATCTTCACTCCCTCTGTACATAAATCTGCATGAGAGAATGTTTTCTATAGAAATCTTCATCATCGGTCATCTGTTCTGTAATAAAATGTCCAAGATATTTGACCTCATCATAGACACGAGGTAATTATCAGATTATCAGTCAGGGAATTTTAGACGTGTGTCCTCTACAGATCAAGATGGCACCCTTACTGGCATTGTATTTGATTTCATGTTCCAAAGACAGTACATATAGTAAGGAGCTGCTGGAGACCAGCACTACATGGACTAAGAATCACAAGATCATCTGCATACATAATATGATTAACTAAAGTATTACCAATCATGCACTGAGTATTACAGGCAATATATAGATTTAAAAGAACTGGGGACCAGATCCCCCCCTTGTCGGACCCCATTGCTGTCCCAAATGGGGCTGAGACACTTTGGCCCCATTTAACTTACATAGTCTGCTGGGCATACCAGTAAGCCATAATTCTCACAATGCGTTTGGGGACACCTCTTTGACTCAATTTTACAAACAATTTTCCATGATTAACACAGTCAAAAGCTTTGGAGGCATCAATAAAACACTGATGAGTTTTGACCTCTATATTTGTTAACAATTTCCTACTGTATTTTAGCTTAATATTTTTTGCCCAACAACAACAACTTGTTATTGGCATGTCTCATTTTTGTCAGTCTGGTCGAAGCCTTATTAACACGCTGAAAATGAAGCTTAAGTTTTCCATATTGTACATGAATGCCATATTCTAGACTGCATCCTCCTCTTCTTTCCTCCACCATTAGTCATAGATTGTGCAGTGCAGTGGAGCCCCGCTGGGAGCATGATGGGGAATGCATTTATACACCCCCTACCTGAAAAGTACCAATCAGAGCATAAATGTACTCTGCGCTGTGTTCAATGCATCACTGTGGTTGTCAGGGAGGCCAGAGTTTTGTCGCAGAATTCCCTTTTCCCTTCTCTCCTCCAGTTCTCAAACTCCCATTTGAATAGCTCAGTAAATATGCACCGTTACTCAGAGCATCATCCCCACAAACAGCCCAGACTTGAACAATTGCATGATGATGTCCATCCCAGGTGCTCATATAGAGCAGCGTTGAATACAGACAGCACCAACTGATTAATAGCTCTCCGACGGGTTCATTTGTCACCACGCTTCAGCAGTGCAAGTAATACTAATTGCCCACAGTCACTTCTCCATTTGTTGTACTGGAGATAGGAGTCAAAACTACTGTGCTTTCCCTCAGTGATGTGATGAAAGTGATATGACTTGTGGTTGCTTTTAGTGCTGTAAACATTGTTCTAGTTTCTGCGTATGTGCTGTCTGATTGTGGATGTGGGTCAGATGGTGCTTTGACAAGGCAACACATGCTCTGGACTATTACCTTTTATGTAATAAGGATGATCCCAAGACACAGGAACAGTCAAATAAATGAGAACTGATCCTCCTATTGTAAATTTGTTTTTTTTTTTATCATGAAACTGCAAACTTTGCAGGATCATTGTTTAGTTGTCATGAGGTGGTCTTTCTGCAGTCTAAAAGTTAGATGTCCCCTTTTGAACTTTGAACCTTCAACAATCATTTTCATAATGTTTTCGTCTTCCTCAAACAATAGCACAGTCTGACAGAAGTGACTCCAGCAGCAATCTGCATTCTGTGACATAAATGTATCCTTACTAAAAGCAGTTATATATCTATATACAGTATAGGCTGTTTTTAATGAAGGTGTGTCAAGGTTTGAATGTTTGGATTCCGTACATCATGTAGGGCTCACTGTAAAAAGACCTAAGAGTTGAGTCACTGAGGGATGAGAGGGAACGAGCAGGGGGTCTGTTGTCACCTTGTCCAGCTGCTTGATCCTCAAAGGATAGTATGCTTATTCAATATATTACACAGGGAGCCTTCAGTGAAGTCTGTATGAATTGATTAAATGTAATTTAAAAATCAGAAGACAAGGTTAGGTGTCAAGTGTAATGCCTATTATCATCCTATAGTGTGGCAACATGATTAGGGAACAATGGTTGTGCCACAGCAGGCATATCATGTGTTAAAGTGGCCTTGTGTTCCTTGGTAATTGTATTACATTGAGGAATTTGCAGTTGTGTTTATACAATTCTAAGTAATGTATTATTCATTTAGTCAACTTTGTGTCTCTGCTCTGATATCTGGCTTCTCTAAACCTGTAGTCCTGGTGTGGTGAGAAGGAAAATAGACCAATGACTTTAGGACAAGCACCTGCAACTTGACACAAACTATTTTCTCTTTGCAGCTTGTTAGGAGCTTTAAAATATTCTCTGGAATTCAGATAAAAGCTATTTATCAGCTTCATGTTTCTCACCTGTGAAGCTTTGTTAGCAGATGTCATTTTGTTCGTTGGTGTTTTTCATTTTCTGTTCCAGCCCCTGCCGTATCTGTTCTCTGTATCACCCTGTGCCAGACAACAGATTAATAAGGGCTCTTCAGTTAGATATGGGCTGCCATAACCATGTGCGCACACATACTGATTAAAGCATTAGGGGGTTGTTCAGAATACCCTTCTGAAATCAAAGGCAAATGAACAAAAATGAGGATTGCATAGAACTCACAGAACTGCAAAGGGAGAGAAAAGAGTGCTTCCGGCACAGCAGATGATTTGTACAAATTTGTGTTTCTCCCCCGAGGAAAGATGAATTGCGTCGTTAGATCCAAAAGGATATTTCTTTAATGATTATTTCTTTGAATTTCCTGCTCATTTCGACATATCCGTGCTCTTGATTCCATCCTCCTGCATCTCTTTGCGAGGTAGTGACATGTTTGTTTCCCTCAGCTGATGCGCGCTCTCTCATCATGAGAATCAATGCGGGGACGTTCATTACTTCCCGCAGATGAAGAGCATTTTTGACAATCGGTTCCTAGGATCAGGGTCATTGCCCAGACTCCACACTGTCATTTTAAGATGCTTTAATAGCATTAAAAGAGCTGCCTCAGCTTCTTGATCTGGGCTTATCCGGCAGCAGGGGATTTCACTCAACTGTCACTGTGTTCTCAGCACGTGATCGTGTCTGTCTGGTATTATGTTCAAAATGGTTTGTTTCTCGATTTGTCACAGACACTTTCAAAATACATTTTTATTATTGGCTTATTTTGTACTTCCCTTCAATGTGGGTTCAACAATGCAATCAGTACTACCTCTAAGTGTAGGATTTATCAGTTTGGATCGTTGTCGAGCATAATAGGTCAGGGATTAAAAATTGATGTTAAAACGTCCCTCTACATCTGCTTGTTTTAGTATAAAGAGACCGTGGCCTTAACGTGTTGCCTTTACACCAACCTCACTTTAAGCCATGAGTCATGAGATTTGGTCCAGACATAAATGTAATTATTTTGGGGACTTAACTTTTCATCTTGTACCATCCTCGGGTCAACATTTGATGAGCGCGAAACACGCTTTGTGTTATGTGATTGTCTCCATTCCACAATCTCTTGTTTTGATGATCAACATGTTAGCATTTTCATTGTGAGGATGCTAATCGCTGTCCACTAGTCAGCTGTGAAGGGGATTTCATTCAACCTCCTCTATAGATACTTTATAGAGGAAGTATGTTGTAATCTATTTAAGTTCAGCTTCTGCTAATTTGTGAGAAGTCAAAGGTGTGTGTGTGTGTGTATCGTTGGTATCAGGACTTGTATCTGTTGCTTTTGGGAGGTCAGGTGCAGAACAGTAGTTGTTGGCATTGAGCACCGTTGTGTGCCAGTTTCTGATTAATCTCTGGATTTTAAGTTGGATGATCTGGCAAAAGAGACGATTTAGTGGCACTCCCTCTTAATTGGAGCACGGTTCTCAAAAAGTGAAATGTTGTCAGCGTGATGTTTGGTAAGCTCCTTTTATTCTAAGACTGTTCAGTGAGCGAATTGTCACCCAAACCCTGTTGCGCTGTAGTTATGATGCCACATTACACACTGATTAGGCTGCAACCTTCAAATTTATTCAGCGGCCTATTTCCCCGCTGAATGTTACAACTCTGATCAGAGACTTGTGCGAGTACATTAGTCACTGCTGTCTTATTTTCCTCATGACCTTGGGTGATGTATTGCTTGAATTATCTGCCGACGTACTCGGGATGTTCACTATGCAGTGTTTTGATATTGTGCTGGCTACTCTCCAGGTGTGAGCAGTGAGCCTGTGGATGAGCTGCATGTCTTCCTGTTGGTCTGTGGTCTCAGAAGAGTCAAGGACCCCCTCTATCTGGTGGAGATGTTTTCAGGTGAACCATCTATTTTATAAAGTATATGCACTGGTAATGAAAAACTCAAGTCAAATACATTGTCAAATAATACAGCAAGTGGCCCAGCTAAAACAAAGGGGAGGGCATCTCATGCCGTCATGTTTTCAGCAAGTTCAAATGTCACGTAAACTCTCAAATTGCAAAGCCTTTCTGACTGCTTTCCTGTGCTAGCTTGTGACAGAGGCAATGGCCGTGTCCTCATCAATTAGGAATGAAGTAAGATCTCCGCGGTTGAGTTTCAGATAATTAAAACATTTATGTGAAAGTGCAGTGAGATTCTCCCGACAGCTCAACAAAGACTTCTTTTTATGATGACTATGTTCTATATCTTATGTGTCTAATATATTCAACTTTGAGATCCAACATCCGTGGGCTCCTTTTTTTACATCCTATTTTATTGTTTGTGACTTTCTTAACACAACGTGAACGTAATAAGACACGAGAGGGCTTACAATTGTATATTGGTGTTTCAGCCAGATACGAGAACTAAATGATTAGATTTTCACATGTCTATATTTGTAAAAGAAAAATACAAACATAGGGTGCACTAAGCAAGTTTGGATGTAAGGATGTTGTGCAAACACATCTTTAATGCTGCTGCTGTTAATTTATTTCCTCAAACGGTTGTGTTTTTGTTGACATGACCACTTTTTCTTTTTCCGTCTCTCAGAGTGGCATCGTGAGAACCCGCTGAATGTGTTGGTCGTGATTGGGCCACGGGTAAGTACACATTATACCTGCCATGTGTCTCCCTCTGTACCGTGACATTCTGTGCTATCGAAATAGAAACCTTCCCTGGGAATTCAAGCGGCCACTAATTGGATATAGCAGAGATACTGGCTTTAGCTGTTTAGCTGGAATTAACAGGCAGCGCCAGGAAGAAAAGGCAATCTTCTGCAAACAGCGCGAGGGACAGCAGCACAGGTCCTGTTTCTTTTTGTCTAACTGGCTGCCTGCTTGATACATTGATGAATTGCTTTCTCCAGTTTAGCACTTGCCTTTGAGCTGTAAAGAGCGATCTCTGTGTAATACTTGAGGATGGGCATATATTCTGCAGATGTGCTGCAATTGCAGCCGAAGCGGTTGACCCACACCCTCATGCTTTTGTCCTGTGTATCATACCTGAAGACAAATGTACATACACAAGCACGATGGCTTCATGTCGAGCTCGTCACATAATTGAGGGGGGGAAAAGCAATTGATCTCACAGTCGGCTATAATTGACGATATTCATAAATCAACCAGACAGTCAAATCATAGGAGGGAGGTTTTTTTTTTATACATTCACTGTAGAAGCTTTGACTGATTGCACCTTGTTAGAGTGAAGTTATATCCCAGCAAACAGCAACAGCCTCTTACAACTGTTCTTTTGTTCCCGTTGTTTTATTTCCAGGCTCTCACTCGTTGTTTTCTCTGTATGTTTGTCTTCGTCTTTTCTCCCCCTGACTTGCTTTGATTTGACATCAATATGCAGTTATTTAGTATTTGTTCTTTCTTTCAAACAGTGATGTCAGGCAAAAGGTATGTTCTGCTTTAGAAAAAACAACTCAATTAGACTTGGCCAGGGGCTTCTACACTGCCTGGCTGCCGCTTCTTGTCCGCTATGCTTTGTAGATGAATTTGTTCAGTGGAAGCGCAGACGTGTGATTCATCTCGACACCCCTGAATCACAGGGAAAGCATGTTTGTTTGTTTGTTTGAGAAATGAAAAGCCATATAATATTATTATTATTATTATTATTATTATAACAAACATGTATGACCGACAGATTTTCCCTTGATACTTTAAAGGATTCCACTTTTAAACATAAACATCATTCAATCGATTTAATGAAGAAACCGTAGGTCCTAAAATTGCAAGCGGAGAATCAGACATGCTTTGCTCTGGCTGCATGACGTACTATAAATCCACAGCTCCTACATTCTAGTAATAAGCACTCTGGCTGCATGACATCTGTCATCAAGAGGAGAAATCAGGTCAGTTTGTCAGCGATGACACATCTCACTCATCTGTACCTCCTATCAAGCACCATGTGCAGCATATTCTGACTGAGTACTGACTAAAACCAATCCAAAGATTATTCTAAAAATTAGCTCTTGGGATATTTGCGTGCAAATATCAGTAGCTTAATAACTTAAAATAATGCGTCAAAAATTTAATAAAATGTAATTATTCCCTGGAAGAATACATATTTATATAGTGTATGCCTTCCCCTTTTGACTGGCCACATCCTTCTGCTCAGTTTCACCAAGAAATAGTATTCAGAATCAGTACAGTGCTTACATCATTTGTGTTTGTTAATACAGCCTTTATCGCAACCTATCCCCTGCTGGTTGTACAATGGCTGCTAAATCCCAGATTACACCAGAATACACTTTTTTTTTTCTCAGTTCAGATTCTTTCATTTTAATGCGCACATGCTTTAAAGCAGATTTTGTGTAGAATTTCCATGAGCTATGACATGAAAGCAAAACAAGTAGGAGCTTGCTTGGCAGAATCTTTGACCTAAATTGCTATGCCTTGACTTTTCTGTGGGCATGCTAATGCACGCAAATCCCACATTGCAATTAATCAGATTGGCCACCCACCCCATCCCACCCTGACCCCAATCTCTGAAAATACAGGATTTTACAGAGAATGATTTGCTCTTGATAGAAATTATTAATTGTGTCATTGTTTGCATTCCATCCTTCAGATACTTGTCTTTGTAATGTTTCTCTCTCTATTAGATTGATCCTGTGTTTACCGTTGAAGTGGAAGCTGTTGTTAAAAAGTAAGCTTTCTTTTTTGAGTTTTCCTTAACGGTTATAAACTCGAGATGTGACAATTAAGACTTTCCTTTCCAAGAAATGTGAAGACAGCTTATCTCACTATTTATCCTATGTGGCACAAAAATATCTATGCAAATGTAGCTTGCATTTATCTTGACATAATGCGAACAGAATGAAAATCGGAGGTGAGCACCAAGAACCTCTCCATTTTTTTTTAGCTGTCCTCCCACTCATGAGTCTTAGCTGATCTTTCAGTTTTTCGCCAAGGGCCACAACACCACAACAGTATTCTTTGCGGCAGGAAACTGCCTTCTCTGGTTTACCTGGACACAGTGCATCTGTGTTTCCATCCCTTGGCTTGTCACTGCCCTTTAGCATCATTCACGCCTCTGTTAGCCCTGAGTCACACAGAACTGAGCTTTTCCGCTGCTTCTGCAGAGCAGCAGGGGTCTTCTTGGCCCAGGAGAGGAGCCAACGGGAGCTTCATGCTGCCATGAAAAGGTGCTTCACCGTGGTTAACAGCTCCGTCTCAGAGGGCATGTCAGCGGCCATCTTGGAGGTAAACATCTTTAGGGTCCATGGGTAACTGGACAATAGCATGTCCTTCCTGACTTCAGTAATTCAGCTGATAAACACAATTTTATATTGTTATAGCTCGTGCATTGTGCAGAATATTATGGTAATTTATCAAAATGTAAAATGAGAATTTGCCAACCAAAGCCCATGGAAAGATTTAAACCGAGTGAATATTTACAGGAGTTCTTATCTCGCTGTTTCTTGCTCTGCTACAATGTTATCTGACCACTTCAGGGACAATTACCCACATGAATTGCTTGACTGCAATCTTCCCATTCCTGAGTGAGCAAAACCTGCAAATCCACTTAATCTCTTTTAAACACAGTTGATTAAGACAATCCACAGTGGGCTTAAAGTCTGATTAGTATGTTAGCGTGTTGCACTCAACAACCTGCTATATGTATTAGCAGCTACAGGTGGTTCATTCTGTAAGTAAAACCAAGGCACTGAAGGGCAGAATGGCTGCGCTGTACAACTTCCAAGGTGCTTGGGTGCGACAGTGACTTTTAAGCATTTCATGTCTCTGCTCCAACAGGCCATGGATCTCGG
Source organism: Cyclopterus lumpus (assembly GCF_009769545.1). Taxonomy (NCBI): domain Eukaryota; kingdom Metazoa; phylum Chordata; class Actinopteri; order Perciformes; family Cyclopteridae; genus Cyclopterus; species Cyclopterus lumpus. The sequence continues at coordinate 11,002,211 of NC_046974.1, read as the reverse complement.
GGTACCTGTGTTGGCCAGGGACATCCCAGGAAATGCAGCCATAGTGCACCATGAGTTCACTGGCCTGCTCTACTCGTCTCCTCAGGTATGGTGACCGCATGCGTTAAGCCCCATTAAGCCGTCACATTGACTGTCTTGATGGACTACAGAGAGGATATACTGCATATACACTGTAGCCCACAGCTAGTCCTGTCACCTTAAGCAACCAGACAGGTGCTTACTGCTAATACTGTTAGTAGAAATGAAGCACTTTATCAGGGTGACTTAAGGTTGGGTATGTCCCCTTCCTGGCGGAGATTTATCTTAAAAGGTCACGCAACTTGAAGTCGGAAAACTTTACATCATTTTGTAAAACTTTGTACCATTAGTCTAAATCTAAAAATAAAACAAAAGTAGCAGATGTTTCCCCAGGTACTTAGATTAGGAACAAAAAGGGCAGCCTTCAGGAACGGGGTGAAGATACCACATTACCATCTGATCTATCAGGAGGTTTGATGCAAAAGAAAAGAATATCATGGTTTAAGGGCTTGATCGCGGTGCTGTCAAGACACCATGCTCTTGTGTGATGTTGTTGTGAGGGTGGAGATAAGTCCTCTCCGGGAGAGGGGGGGGGTCACATGTGCTCAGCTCAGCTGCCAGGAGGAAGCACTCACAGATGGTTGTAGCGACTTGGCTGGATAAACCATGACCTCAGCCAGGACCGATCGGCAGTCAGTGCTCGTCTTTCAGCCAACAATCTTTTCTGCAGTGGATCACACTCAAGACTTTTTCTGCATGCTTTAAAATCCCCCTTATTTTTGATTGACTGTTTCTTGTTCTTTAAGCCTTCAAAGTACTTACGAGGAGTGTAGATATCAAGAAGTGTGTCAAAAGAAGGAAACAACACATTAGCACTAGACAGCTTTAAAGAGAAAAATGGCACTTCCTGTCTGGTTCTATAATTTGGACTAAGAGTGAAATGATTATAAGCGTTCTGTTTATATATTGAGCTTTAATCCTGTTGCTGAGGATTTATAGCTCTCATATGGCCATACCGAGGAGCCGTGTCCTACCAATAGCCTCTCCAGACATAATCACATCACTTGAATGAAGTAAAGTGAATTGGCCTGCTGACGAGCAGTGGCTAAAACCTTGTGTGCCCATTGGTTCTCTTCTTCAGCAAATGTTGGCTGCCATGTTGCAGGAACACTTCAAACTTCTTTTGGAGGATTCTTTCAGTCTGCTGGGCCAACAGATGAACAACTAAGATTCAGGATGCCATGTGGATACATCACATCTCAGTCAATGCTTAGCGATGACACCATTACTCATTTCTTAATTATCTAATTTCCATCCCCATCTTCCCCTCCCAGTGTCCCTGGTACAGCTGGTGTGAGTGTTGTTGTCACTGTTTTTTTTCCATGAGCAAACAAGAGGTGGCTGCCATTAGGATTGACTGAAAGGGTCTATGGGACAGCCATATGTGAATCTGGTGCCACAAATATCTCCATCCTTTGGCAATTTACAGACATTTTTGAAGTATTTACTAATCTGGTCACAGGCTCTTATCTGAGTTTTGTTCCTGTGTCTTGGATGATCTTTCATGAAATGAGACTCGTTTGGCTTTTTTCTCTGCCAGGAATTTGTGCATCAATCTCAGAGGCTGTTGTCAGATCATGATCTGAGAGACAGACTGGTGAGGAATGGGAAGCGCTACGTGGAAGAGCATCACTGCCTGAAACGGGAGAGAGAAACCTACCAGCGGCTGGTGGACACTCTGCGCTGCGCGTAAGGTCACAGCCTTCAACCCCACTCTGCATACTTTCTCAGGAACTGCAACGACAGAGAGCAGGCCATTACACCAGCTTATGTATAGGTTAAATTATCATCGATGTCTTTTTTTCCCAGTCTTATAAGAAATCAAGCTACAAAGACACTGTACAAAATAAATCATATTGTATCTGCTCTGCCAGATTGAAATTATGCTGCAGGGCACTTTGAACCAAAGACCCAGAGTAGAAACGGTTGTCTTGTTAATATATTTGATGTATTTGAAAGTGATGATGTAATGTTATTTATGGTTTGGTATGAATATAAAAAGACATTGGTTCTCTGTTTATGCATTCTACTTAATAAAAGAGCTCCACAGGTTGTTTTTGTGTAGTTGTTGATCTAAAGATGTATTTTCATTCCCTCTATTGAGACAAAGTATCTGATTACTTAACAACATTCGATGTGCCATTCAATTTCGAGTTCTCCTCAAACGCTAAAACTGTTCCAGTCTGTATGCTACCGAATTATTTTTTAATAAGCAAAAACAATAAAGTTGGTTTAAAGGGCCACAAAGGGTTGTTTTATTTTGCTGTTCCAAAGGTAACAGGCTGGGTATGGGCTGTAAAATGTCTGGTTAGGAAAACGTGAATGCAGTATGCAATATTTTTGTTGCAACAGTAAAATTGAGCATTACACAAAATGATGATTGATGAACATCATAACTGACCCGCATACTGTTATTAGAGGTCATATGCCTCTGTTTTGTTGAAAGTAGGCACTTAACAGAAAAAAATATTGAAATATTCAAGATCATAGTGTTTTAATGAAAAATAAAATGAGAATTGGACTTAAATTTACAAAGAAAGGGGTCTTGGATATTGCATAATAGAACATCCATTTTAGTGAGAAGTATGTTGAAACAAAGCCACATTCTTGGTGAAACCCATATCTGTCAGGCTGAGTTCTGTATTATAACTGGTAATTAATTGTTTTTGTTATTTTGGATACTTTAAGTCTGTGTTATCGTATCGTGTATACCAGCATGTGAGTGTAAAAAATGTAGAGAAGTTGATATCCACATGCAGCATTAACATTTGGTGGCTTTAAACATTGTGTAAATAAGACTCATCTGGTTAACCATCTAACACGCATCCACACACCAATATGAACAATAATATACAGTACATGTAAAAGGCCTTGATAGGTAATGAAATGTAGAGGGGGGGAAATTCCAAAATCACCTATTCTAGACAGTTATTGTTGACAAAGGCATTGAGGTGATCAAAGCCACATCAACTGTACATGTGAGGTCTGATCAGGCTCTGTATTATAACTGGTCCCCAGTATCTGTCATGGGCACTTGGGCTTCCTCCTCGCAACTGTCCTGCTTCCCAACCCAGTGGATGCCGTAGCCGTTCTCTCTGGGCGGGAGATGTGGCGAATGTTGGCGCTCCAGAGTGGAGAAAGTGGTGAACTGGACTCTCTTTCTCTTGCTGGTGGGCGAGTGGAGGGACTCGGTGTGCATAGGTTTGCTCCTGAGGGAGCCCACGCAGCTGAGGGGTGAGTCTGTGACGGAGGCTAGGCAACTGGGCCTTCTGGGCAGAGAGCAAGTCTTATCAGGCCCAATGTCTATGACGGTGGTTGCAGTCTGGGAGTCCTGCTGGACAGGACTGCCCGGCACGCTCATCACCAGCTCGGCATCTGTGCCAAGCCACACCCAATCATGCCTGTGCCCTGTGGGCTCCTGGCCATGAGAGGGAGGCTTCTTGTGCCTGAACTTGACAACATATGAGATACAATTAACCAGAAAAACCAAGATGGCCAGGCAAAAGACACCCAACAGAGCGTACATGCCAATCTCCAAGTCTGTGAGCGGCCTGTTGACCAACATTTCTTCGGCACCAGTTTCTACCTCCTCTGTCTCCTGCCCAGATACCTCCACCTTAGTGGGGAAGTTATAGTTCACAAGGTTCCCAGGGGCCTTCACAGTGCTTACACTGCTCATGTCCTCCACTATCATATTGTCTGAGCTGTCCGCTTTGCTGCCGTCACTTGGGCTGTTCATCATGCTGATATTCTCCAAGCTGGTAGGACTGCCGGGGTTTCCTGAGTTGCTGGTCTTACCCACTCCTCCGAGGCTGCCGCTGGTAATGAAGGTTCGTTCTGTAGATTTGATCGTGGTTGTGATCTTCTGCATGACACTCTCCTCTCTATCTAAGGTTGAGCTGCGTGGCGGAGGACCATTGGACTGCTCCCTCTGCTTTCTCTCGCTGTCCACCTCTTCGCCATCGTTTCCATAATCACTGCCGTTGTCCTTGGTGCTAAAAGTGTTGCTGTAATTGCCGCCTGGGCGCCGACTGTTCACTTGAAACTTGACCTTTAGGCTGCCGTTTCCCACAGCCACTGTGCTTTTGCGTTTTGACTTCTGACATGACTCACAGATGGAAATCTCTACTCGGACCAGGACTCCCTCGCCCTCACCCTCTGCAACCACAGTGGGAAGAGGGCCCTGCACTGACACCACCCCCGGATCGAGAGATGTCACCGTCACTCTGTAGAAAGCAGGATCATAAATATCGAGAGGAGTCTGGTTGCCATCACTGAACTGCACCCAGGCACTGACCAAGGCTTCCTGAAAGAAGAGAAAACAAGAGATATTGTAATTGTGCTTTTGCTCATCTTTTAGACATTTAAATGGATTCAGACTGTTACCTGTTTGGGGGTCTGTAGAAACTCCTGAGTGCTTGTGGTAGCCAGGATGGCCCTATTGCTTCCGGTACTCAACTGTAAAGTCATGGAGAGGCCTGTAACCAGCTGGACCCCCAAATCTGTGATAGTCACTTTATCATCAACGACTTTGATAGTTGTCTTCGCCAAGATTGCATCAGACAGTGGAGAGAAGACCTGTCACAAACATTATCAGACACAGTAAATACGTTAGGGTGCCTCAGCCTGTATTTCCTTGTCAGGACAAATTCAGTTTGTGAGTTTAACAGAGTTTTGTAAGTAAAACAAAAGAAAACTAGCCCATCTAGACCAGGGTCTAGCCGCTTCTTACTATGACATTGGTAACGGGCTGTTCGGGCCAAGGTTAAACCAAGAAGTAGTTCAGTTTATTACCTGGATGGTGGTGGTCCCGAGGTCTCGTCCTGACAGCACCCTTCCTGCCTGCAGCCTTGCCACTCGAGGGTCCTCCACCTTAATGAAGTATCGAACCAGTCTTGTGACATCCACCTGCCAATCGGAGCCCAGGAAATAAGCCTTAGGATCCCGAGGATCCGCCTGCTCTGCCACGAAGTGAGTTAGCACCCGCACCAGGGCGTGCTGAAACTGAAGCATGCAGCCCTTTCCCTTCCTGTCTTCTTCACTGTTCCAGCCAGTTCTAGGACATGAGAACAAAAACACACGTGCAACTCACACCTGTCACATGGTAAATGCTTTGACCTGCTATAGTCCAATCACTCAAGCCTGTCTCTTTGGTTGATTAGATCACATTGAGATATTGCATTACATTATATAATGGAATAAAATCCATAAACCCTTGGGAAAGATATGATTTGGATTTGTAAGGGCTAAAGGACGCTTCTGGAAATCCCATCTAGAAACAAAATATGGAGAGTTTTTATTATGAACAAGTGGTTTATTTGTGTGTCCCACCTTTTTGAGGCTAGTATGGGTACCCTCCAGCTTTTGATCTGGCTCAGCTCTGTGTCTGACACCTCAATCTGGAGAGGGAGTCGGGGCATCCACACGTTCAGTTCGAGCTGAGCACTCAGGTAGCTATAGGTAAAGTTCACCACCAACTTCACCTTGCCCTTCGTCTCTTTGCCATTCAGGAAAACATAGTTGCACCTGTCTGACACCTGGATGGAAAGAGATAATATATATAAAAGGAACAATCCATCAGAAAATCAGGATGAGTCAGGAGTTTGTGTACACTTGAGTAAACAGTCTACATCAAACTCAGAATGAGATTGTTGTCAATGATGGAGATATTTAGATCGTTAGTCATCTAACCAATGACAAGAAATAATCAAATATTCTCATAAAAGTCACTATTTTAACAAATAGGCCATTCTTACAACAACAAATGGCCTTGCAGCAGTTTTGCACTGCATGTGTTACCATACTAATGTCAGCTAGCTGTAATAAACTGCTGCGATGATCACCGGTCCAAAGCGTTAGGAGGAGGCAGCATTGCAATTTTATGTTAATCAAAATATCATGTGGTGCAGTACTGAACATCAGTCCTTCACAGCCAAATGCAATCATTACGCTGTGATTTCAAAGGTGACCTTGGCAAGTTTGGGCGACTGCTCAAAGATCTCATGGACATTTTTAAACACGAGTCAGGAGGTTTTCTTTAGTCCTCTCAACAGCCGCTGCTTTAAACAATAATTAACGCAGCATTGCAGTTCAGTCACCAGCCCTGGAAGTGCACGGGGGTGAAAAAAAAACAGTGACTTTGACAGATAGACTGAGGAGGAATACAAATGGCAATGATTTGCGTGCTTACCAGGGTGAACCCAACAGTTTACGAGGAGATGCCCTGTCACAAGGACATCTTGTGACACGGCATCTGAGCATCAGTCATCCTGCACCCATGACCAGAGTTTAAGCTTCAGAATGACCACATCACTATGTGTCATCCTTGCTGTTAGCTGAGTTGCCCTCTTCCCTGTGAATAATCCTATGCTTGGATTATATCCAATCAGCACACTGTGCCATTGAAGCCCCTGAATGGTTGTTATGGAACATTTCTAATGCAAGCATGGAACAACAGACGAGGACTGATTTTGTTCCAGTGAAGTCGTCGTTGTTGTTGTTGTTGTTGTTTGGTGTGGAGGCAGTCAACCAGTCATCCATGATCGAAGACATTTTGCTCTTTTCTGCTTTTTCAGAGAAACCTCTTCCACTGAACGTCCATGAGCTATGTTCAAATAATATTCTGAAGCATCAGTTCAAAGGGAATGCCATTTTAAAGTGTCATCCGCCCACTCATCCATGTCACAATCTCATTTTCCCTCCAAGAATATCCCCTGGTGTTTTTGGTGTCAAAATAGATATTTGTTTAAAATGGTATTTTACTTTCATCATGGTACAGTATGAAAGACTAGCAGAAATATATTTAAAGAAATACTCAAATGCATGCTTGACTGACACAGCTGTGACAATAGTTTTAAGGGGGCAAATTATGTTCACACGTTACACCGAGTTCAGGCTTAATTGAAATTGTTCACACCATAAAGAGTCCTGATTAATCAACTGAGTAGACATTTATGTTCAATATATGCTTAAACTGTTCCAAGTGTCAATTATTCCATCCTGAACTGACAAAGAGAATGCTTATACATGCACATTGTAAGTCTCTCCATCATTCATGCACATTTAGAAAAGCTTTCCATCACGACAGATTAGACTTTTGCTTTTGTTTTGTCATATAAGCTAAACATTCTCGATAAATCTTTCCCCATCCATCACTAACATATTTGGTACTCTTTAGGCACACCAGAAGAGAAAAGATATCTGAGTCAAGCTTTTAGACTAAGAAGATTAGAGGGATATTTCTGACTGAAGCTGCTCGCTGGTCAGCAAATAAACTGAGAGCTATCCTGTAGGCTCAGAACAGCAAAGACGGTGAATGATTCAGTCCAGCCTCTTGACATCCTCATGCAGTCCTGCTTTTCTTATAACTGACACCCATCTGAACGTAATACATATGTGCACGTATTGTCTACATCTCATGGAGCAACACTCTGAACAGGATACTACATTTATCAGCCGAGACATCTGTTGCTTGCTCAACGTGACCGGTAAAAATTAAAAATAAACATTAGCAGGCTGTAGTCCACTGCATGTCTTTATTCTCTGTCTACAATGCCCTTACAGCCTGGGGGGGCCTGACTTTCAGTTTCATCAATAATCAAAGTTGGCTTTTCAGCCAAGCTCAGGTTCACAGGATAAACGTGGCAAGTCACTGGATGGGAGCACAGTGGCAGACTGAGGTCATTTGTGGGGAGCGATTTAGCTCGGTGGTTGTTCTTTGTCGGGAGATTGATGGCCGATGTTGTCGGAGCCCAGCTAATAGTTGGTTTTACTGTGTGGAAAAGAGACGCAGAGCCGGGGTGACTTTGGTACAACTTATTTGTCTCCGTCTGTCCTTACCATCAAACATATAACCAACCTGGCCCCGGTGGAGCCTTTTTGTTACAGCCACTCTAAATTGCCCTCCTGCCTCTAAACTTTAGGGTGGGCAGACAAGACACAAATGTCTCACATTCTTCCATTTATGGCTGCTAGTAAAGTGTTTGCTCTCAGTTCACCATTTACCAGTAGTGATTGAACATTTTTCACTTGATACTTCTGCAGCGAAAGGGATTAAGGTTGACTACAAAAGGTGTATATAAAAAACACACACACAAAAAACCTGCAATTTCACCTCTGAACTTTTCATCCCCATAATGAAATCATAATTTAAAAAAAAAATGCTAAGGTATATTCATTGGAATGTGGGAAACCAAAGAAACAAAAAATGATGTATCAGAAGGTTATTGTTCCCTCTACAATATGTAGCGGCCGGTATCGAGGAGAAAGAGGAGTGACTCCTACCTTGAGTACATCTTCATCACCAGAGCTGCAGTCTGTGTAGTCAGAAACATCAGTGACCACTCCATCTTCTTCCACAGCTACTGTCCTCACGGGCATCACCACTTTCTTTCCAGTCAGAACGGCTGTATTCAGGATCTCTGTGTCCTACGAAGACGCCAGGGAAATCAGCCATCAAGCCTGTACATATTTCTTCATCCCATTGAATAACAAATAATAACATGCAATAATTTGGTTTGTTTTTATTTTACATTTTAGACATTTGGCTAATGATTTCATGTAGTGCAAAAAGAAATGTGGGATCGGACCACTTTGGGGTGCAAGTAGAGGAAGGTAGGAGAGACGGGGGCGGTGAAGTGCGACTCAGCGATCCTGATGAGGTGAGAAGGCGAGTGCCCCTTTGGCCAGGTCACCTCATGGAATGGAAAGCTAATCTTGGACTTTTCTGCACAGGTATATCCCTCAGAGCGCTGCCATATCCGCTCAAACATGGAAGTGGAATAAAAAAAATCTCTACATATCTCCAGTAGAGTCTGTTCTTTTAATGCTCAAGTGTTATTAAATAGGGTAGACCGGAGTCGTCCGCTCTACCCTATGTGTTTTGTAAAAAATGTTATTGATGTGAATTATTGTTAGTACTGTAATGTGGTAGTATATTTCTGTCTCTGTGTGTGTTTGTACATGCATGCATTTGTATGCACGCATTTATAATAAAAGCATGAAAATGGAACAGATGGATACGTGTGGTAAATTAGTATGAGAGCAGTGGAGCGCAGCCAGGTCAAGTTCTGTGAATGATCAGTTGAACCTAATTTAAAGAGAAGCTTGGCCACTTAGTACGAAAATGAAGCAGGTGGTTATTATGTGTCTGTCCACTGTAAAACGGATCTGAAGCCTGTGTCAGGGAGGCTTTCGCCATTATATAGAAGTATTGAGCAGCAGCACTAGATGGAGTTCACAGAGCTGGGCTAAGAGTGATCAGTCAGCGCTAATGTCCCCTCGAGCCAACCATCAAATCTCCTTGTGTTTTTCGCCCTCTGCCTGAGGTCAGCTTTTAATCCAAAAGAGAGATGAACCATGTCAAATTCACGAATCAGGATACTGTAGTGTATCCTCATAAGGTCAGGCACCAGTCTGATGGGAATGCAGCAGACTAGACATACAGTGCAAGTAACCTGCTGCCCAAATGTATAGCATAAAGTGAAATAATTCTTGACTTTTAACTCTACATATTTTATGAAATATATTTGATGGAATACATCCTAAGAAACAGAAAATGGTGGTCTCAGTGTACCATGTGACAGGTTGTTATGGTCATTCCTGCAAACTGGTGTACTAAGAAGTCACCGACTGCAGGTGACACATAACTCAATATTCAGTGGTGTAAACTCTTGTGTAGTGTTGCGTATTTAGTGGTGTGGATTATATCATGGATTAATTATAGAGGTATGATAAAGAGGCCCGCGGCACCAAAATAGAAGCGCATGAAGGAGGAGAGGATGACCACATACACTATTGCACGCCAGAACAGAGCAGAACAACACAGAAGAGACACATTGACAGTCAACAACACTCAAGGTCACTCTCTGCTCGAAATAGAACCCACTTACTAAAAAATCCAAAGCATATCCAGCCTTTTGTGTATGCAAACCAGACACGAATGGATCTGAGCAAAGTGCATTTTATGATAGTTTCATGCACCAACGCTCAAAAGGATGGTGTTGGCGTTGGAACCGCTGCTGTCAGTAACGTCGATGGTGGTTTCAACAATAATTAGGTGTGACATGGGAGCTGTCAGCTAACTCACCATTACAAGAGGGGCTAGGCCAACAAAGTCTCTCTGGGTAGTAAAGATCCTCATGGCTCCTTCAGTCTTGACTACATCTTTGGACTCAGATGGAAGTTCCAGCCTCCATATGATCACCTGACTGTCGAGAGGACTGCTCAGCTCCTCCACCTCAAAGTCCATCTGAAGCACCTCCAGCAGACTGCTCTCAAGCCTGAATGGGAAGCAGGAAGAGTTACAGATATGCAAACCATGCATGCCAGTCTAAATATTTTGTTTTCCTAAAGTGGAAATGCAAATCATCAAAACAACACACTGTTTTATGTTCTCGTCATTTGGTGGAACAAGTGCCACATTTGTGTTATGACTGTGTTAAGGATCTCATTTTCTCAACTTCCAGAAAGAGAGAATATGTCCATCCCAGCCAGCCATTGGTACATGATAGCATTATTTCACCATTTGGGTTTGCAATTAACTCAGCACATGTTACGTTCCTGTTGAGATAGATGTCTGAGGAAAAGGAAAGGTGCAGTGAGTATGCAGTGTGCCCTGCACCTCAGCCTGTGGCTCATTGCTCTACATGACCTTATGTGAAAACAGATAACTGAATGAACACATTATCAGCCAGGATGACCAGAGCCAAACTTTAGCAATCCTCAATCACTTTAAGCCCAAACCAGAGGTATAGAACTGTGATGTGGTGGCATTGCTGCTGCAACATATTGACAGCTCAGAATGCATCAATAACACCTCATTCACTGTGTCGTGCAAATAACGTAAATATTTCATGTTTAGGAAACTGTTGGGACTATTGAAAAAAAATAAAATAATAAAGATTGAGACTGGATTCTTAGAAATATCCAGCTCAAAATTCAGGCGAGGGATGTGATCCCAGTAGTTCCGACAAGACCCAATCCGCTTTTTTGTTTAGTGGAGGGCTTTGCCTCTGGAGGCATTTTACCAAGCTAAATCATAAAAGAATAGAGCTAAATTTCTCTTTTCACGTGAACTGAATAAAAGGTGGTCCGAGGACAGCGGCATCCTGCATACACAACAAAGTATAAGCCTTTGTAACTTCTAATGGCCTCTCACTGATGCCACAGAGAACAGAGTGTCCTAGCTATGGAATTCAATTTTCTCTTGTGGCCCAAGTTAGTATCCTGGGTTTTATTTCTTGGCACTGTATTGAACTATAGAAAAGATATATTGGTGGACAAAAAAACAAAAAGCATGCACATACCCACGTATACATTATCAGAGCCACTGCATCTGTGTGTACATGTTATAAATATCTGTGTCAGGGCTGTGCAGGCAGTCCTGTTTACAACAGTTGGAGAAACTGCAAATCATATTTTGTTAATCCTCCATTAAGTTCCAAAGTCAACAACAAAGTACAAAAAAGCCGCTCTCTGAATCCACCCAGTACTCCATTATTTTTTCACTTATTAATGGCAAGACAGAGATTTAGTGTAATTGATTAATCTTAGCATATTGCTCCGAGACCTGAGATTAAAATATAATAATGGAATTCAAGCATCAAAACAAGATATGCTTGCGTCGCATAAGTATGCATATATCCCCTTAAGTATGCATTAACACAAATATCTATAAGATAAGGGATGCTGCCATGCTATTTTACGCCCTCAGTCACTCTTGTGAAGCTTGCCGGGGGATAATGCTTCAACATTGTGGCCACTCTGTCTGTGAAAAGCAGCGCTTTAATATTAAGATCCAAACCAAGCTGCTGTGACAGAGGATAAAAAAGCTTTAATATACAGATACAGCAAATATTCTTAGTATTCACTAAAGCCAAGACAAAAAGTCAGAGCAATCCCCAGAGTGGTGTAACAGGGCACACACTGCAGGGGTTCTGTTAGCTTCATGACATTTTGGAGAGGATTAGCTAAAATGAGTGGAAGAATATGTTAACCCATAAAGAAGTTGTGATAAACAATGTCATAATCCACGCCAAAAGGGGAAAACCATGTAATGAGGTCAAAGCAATAATGACAACCACATATAAGGTCAGTGTTCTGCTTCGGTTTAAAGGAAACTATTGTTGTACGACCTCTAACCAGTCAGTGTCGAACAAAGTTAAGACTTTAGATCAAGTAAATATTCATCCCTTTGATGGGATGAATTAATCATTTTGATTATATTGATGCAAAGTTCACTGAGAAATGTGATTGTCTACTTGTATTAGTATTTTTTTCATCCTATGAGAGTTGGCTGCAGACACTTGCTCTTTACAAGCTTTGCCAAACATTTAAACACAGATTAGAGCTTTAGTTTTAGGAGCATTTTTTTCTAGCTGCTCTAGAGGCACAAACTCTTACTGTTTGAGTTAAATCTCAGTGGATCCATTTTTGGGGGCACTGGCAAGCATCAGTGGCAATATAAGAATTAAAATCAAGTGCACAACAGCAACATGAATAGTATTCTCCTGAACGTACGTTGCATTCAAGATGGCTGAATGGCCAGCAGAACAGTTTGTGACTTATCTATCGGCCGAGCTAGCGGAATGGCAAAGTCGGTCTGTCAGTCCACAACTTACATCCAGACTGAAATATCTATCCATATCCAGTCATGGTGCCCAGAGGAGGAATCCTCATGACTTTGGTGTTCTCCGTTACTTTTCCTTTACTGCCAGCTTGAGGTTGACATTTGTGGTTTTGAGTGAAATGCCTCTACAACGATTGGATGGATGGCCACCAAATTTAGTTCAGACATTTGTGTCCCCTTTGGGATAAATCAAAATCACTTTTCTGATCCCTTTACTTGTCATCTAACACATCAACACTTGCAAAACGTGTGACATTAACAGCCTCAGCTATAGGCCTTGTTTGCATTTCACAAAGTTGTGTTAATGAGCAAATGTTAATAGCTCGCTAATAGTACACCGACGTATCATTTCCACCGTGCTCTGAAAAAATTGGTGCATCATCCTTGTTTTGTTGACTAATTATGACAGAGGAGGTTCATACTCAATGACAAGAAGTTTGTGTATTTACTTCTTTGACCCAAACATAGATGAGGACAGGAAGACTGGAGCAGTTCAATAGTGTAATACAAAGAAAAGGCTCAAAGCGAGGCAGGTAGGTTACAGATAGACAGGTATGGGCAGGTAGGTAACAGGTACATGGATAACAGGTACAAAAGAAACCTCCATATAGCAATGATGATGATCTGACAAAGGAACAATGGAAGTGGACCTGTATAGTCATTGAGTGACTGATTGGACAATTAGATGCAGGTGACGAGGTGGGAGTGGAGGGCCACGCTCATATGACATAACTCTTGAATTTACCCCGCTCACCTCAATGTCCAATAAATTGCACTCAACTCAAAATGTAAGGGCATCTGAGTTACGCTGCTTGCTGGGGAAAGGATGTATCCCTGTTTCATGAGGTTATAGTGCAGTACTTCTTAAAAGCCCAATGAGTTGGATTCCGAATAGCCTGCAGATGTACTGTAAATAGTTTTAGTGCATCTATTGCTTCTGTCCATCCGGGGAGAGGGATCCTCCTCTGTTGCTCTCCTGAAGGTTTCTTCCCTTTTTTCCCCGTGAAAGGTTATTTTTGGGGAGTTTTTCCTGATCCGATGTGAGGTCCTGGGACAGGGATGTCGTATGTGTACAGATTGTAAAGCCCTCTGAGGCAAATTTGTAATTTGTGATATCGGGCTATACAAAATAAACTCAATTGAAAATGTCTCACAACGGAAATTTGCTACAACAACCTTTCCCTTCTTGCTTACTGTATACTGGGAATGCATCGATGTGTACAGCTGGTAAATGTTTAGAGATTATTCAATCTTAAAGCAGATTACAGATGAGACGTGGCCAATAAAGGGGGAAAAGCAATATATGTTTACAAGGGGCAGCTTTACAGGAGCACCTGCAGCCAACCTGTGCTGAGAGAGAATCAGAGATGTCGTCCCAGGACACAGCGCAGCGTGCTTCTGCAGTAAGCCGTTGTAAGGCCTGCAGGGTGGTGATGATGGTTAGTCTTTTACTCAACTGGTGCAGAAGCAACTACTGATATTCTTTGCAGGAGATACTTTACATTAGTGTCACTTTCATCAGCGAGACAACCAATAGTACTTGAATAATTCCTTTTGAAGTGTTATTTGTCCATTCAAACCAAAGCAATTTAATTGCATACTGTACACTGTACACAGAGTAATGTGAAGAGAACAGACTTGCCTTTTCCCAGGAATGGGAGCTTTCTTCTGACAAATAACAGCGATGGCTCCATCTGCCCCCATATCCACAGTGATGTCCCACAGTAAAGAGTTACTGGGTGTCGCTGTTCGAAAGGTCACACCTTTCTTTACTGTCGCTCTGTGGAAAGTCAAAAAAACGAAAAGGTCAAGAATGTGGTAATGTCCTATATTAACAACCAATGGAATTCTAGGCTATTTTTCTAAAGTGTAGGTGAACGTGAACAAAAATGATAAAAAAAGATAAAGTCCTCTGCTGCAGCAATATACCTATAGTCAATATGGTGAACTATTCTCATTTAGAATTGCTTCTCTATGAAACTCAACGCTCTGGTAAGACTCCACGAATTCTCATGAACAGCTCAGACAAGTTGTCTCAAATATTTCAGAACAAAAACCTTGTGTAATTATTTGGTTTTCATCTGCATGCAAAGCTGTGTGGTTTATCTCTGAATCTTGGAGATAAACACAAAGTTTTGAGCGCATTATGAGTCTCTGAGGAGGTGTAATCTATGATGGGAGCAGCAGCAATCAGAGCACTCCTCCTGCTTTGGGCTGAGGGTTTTGACTTTGAAAAGAAGAGGAGACATTGCTCCCTGGTCAGCACAGTGAAACGAATAAGTCTACCATCACGCAATAACTCCTAAATGAAATATATAGGATGAGCTCTTAATGGATTTAGTGTGTTGGTTTTGTGTGCACGTTTGCGTGTGCCTGTATGTTTGAACGCTCGTTCGTATCTGTACATCCAGCATGTCATTTGGAAGGAAGGTCTCAAGTGGCCACTGAGCTCAGCGTGGAAGTCACTGCTGTAGAGCCACAGTGTCTGACACGACCCGCTGCCCTAACAGGAGTGCTACATAGGAAGGCCTTTACTTTGTCTCTTTGACAGAAAGAATGGATTTGGCTCATCTTGTGGCATTTGTGAAGCCGCTTAAAGTTAAAACGGACAAAGAGCTCACAGGTCAAAGGTAACAATTATAAAGGGATGACCGAGAATTGTCTTTTTCAATAGTGGTTTTAATCTTGTGCAATTGCGACCCCTGTGACAGCTGGTTTAAATTCCAGCTGCACACAACAGCAGTTGATTTATCTGATTAACTCGGGTTCAACCGGGAGCAGTAGGCTAGAAGGTGGAATCATCTGGTCCTGCAAGTCTTCTGGTCATTATTGCACACAGCTGAATGCCTCCATCCCTACGGGCGTTTTAGCATTGTTTTCTAAATGAAAACTCCAGTGTAGTGTGGACGCTCAGGGGAAACGTGGCAAAAGATATGCATTTTAAGATGGAAACGTTGTAGTGTGGACATGTAATAGCCATATACCATGACGTAGGTAGTTGTGTCGATGCCTCTAAAACTCTCACGTGTCTCCTGAAACGTACTGAACTTCCAAAATGAAAATTCCAACTCTGGCTCGGAGCGTTTCTCATCAAAGAAACTAACTCCTCTGTGTACTGTGTATTAGAGGGAAAAGACAGTAGCGAAGAGAAAGGGGTGGCCAGTCCGTTGTTATCAGTCTGAAGGTTCCCGCGAGGCAGGAGAGCCAACAACACAGGGGCTAAATGTGCAAAGAGAAATACATGCAGTGTTAATCTGAAAAGGCTTTAGGACTCTCCGGTTAGGAAAGATGAAAGATGAGGTGATAACAAGAAGAAGGTGGTTCCACCCTGTTATCCATGTAAATGACTTGCCTTTTAAGTCACACTACCACACATTATGAAGTCTGAGATGAAACATTCAGTTCACAATTTTGACTGATAATTTATACACTCCCACTTTGGGAACCACTGATCTCCAGTGATGCTGGCATGAAGCACAGCAGCTTTAAGCTTAAGATGAACATCAGCATGCTAACATGTTCAAAATGACATTGCTAACATGCTGATGTTTGGCAACTGGAATAATGTTATCTGGTATAAACCATCCCAGTTTAGCATGTTAACATTTGCTAATTAGCACTTCACACAAATGTCATTGGTTTTGCATACACCAACAATATTGCATTATTATTGGGTTATCATTGGTTTATTATTAGTTGGTTATTGCAGATCCTCCTGAGGGGGACATGTACATGGAATTGTATGGCATCAAATCCAATCAGTTGTTTCACCCAAACCCACAAATGTGAACTTCATGGTGACGCAAGAGTAAAAGCCAGAGGATTACTTCAGTAAATGAGGAGTCATCCTCTGGAAACCATGAATGCCTGTACCACATTTCAT
Organism: Cyclopterus lumpus; assembly: GCF_009769545.1. Taxonomy (NCBI): domain Eukaryota; kingdom Metazoa; phylum Chordata; class Actinopteri; order Perciformes; family Cyclopteridae; genus Cyclopterus; species Cyclopterus lumpus. Next base: position 10,985,622 of record NC_046974.1, on the reverse strand, counting down.
GTTCATAGTTTTTGAGTTATTTCAGTCAGGAGCCACGGCATAGCATAATAGCATGTGAAGCATCACACATTACACAGTTCCCAAAGCATTTGAGTATGATTTTATTTACCTAGTGCTGCCTTCACCAATTGCTTTCCCTCTTTCTTTACAGAATTACAGCACTAATGCTGACTGTCGAGAATTGTAAGTGAAAAAGTAATCCGGGCATAATCAATGAGGTAAGCAGGATGACATTGCTGTTAATCAAGTAATGACTTCTGAATAACATGTCCTGCTGTGATGAACCCCCTCTTTGTATTGAGCTGAGTGGAGCAGAGTTTAACAAATAAAAAGTGGCAGTAACAAGAAGACTTATCTCAAGCTTTTTTTTTTCTCCCAGCCCAACTTGTGTAAAAAAATAAATAAACAAAGATGTGATTGGAAGAGGTGTTTTTCTTCTGAGTGGTTGGTAGAGGGGGCCAGTGTCCATGGCTTTGGTTAGCAGGCCCTGAGGAGGCAGCAGCAGGGGGAGGCACCAGGGCAGAGAAGATGGATAGCTTTGGAGACTGAAGCTGACAGCGTGTGAGAAAAGCAGCTCTCAGGTGCTGCACCTGCCATCCATCTCACTTCTGACCCAGGCAAGGCATGAGTGGCACTATTCTTTCACCTTGTACATACTCTTTATTCACTCACTCTTTATTCACTCACTTGCATGTAAAATATAACTCCACACACGCAAACTGGTCACAGGGCATGGCTAACAAAAGAAAGTAAACATTGACACAATTCAAAAAAAGTTATGTTCTCTGTGTGAGCTACACAGCCTGGCCCATTAAGCTTCATCACCCGCTATCGAGATGCTACAGTACATAGGGTTTGTAATTGCTTCACCGATATAATTTGTGTCACCATCTTTGGCCTTTGTGAATGCATCACTGCGGGGCTGCGGTGCTACTGGTGAAACAGATGCAATCTCTAATTAAGCAGGCAAATGTACACTGTTTAGCCAGTCTGATGACCAGACACCGGCAACGTGCTTATCGGACTTATGGAGCAGTTTAGAGAGTTGAGGAGATGTTCATGCCAACATGCCAGCCAGATGGCCGGCACCACAGCACTAAAAATAGATTGCGAAAGTCCTATTTGTCACACAGATGAATGATTAGGCTCCCGAGTTGAAGAGCTCACTGACACGGTTGTCCTGTTGACACAGAATGTATAGTTTATTTATTGCCACACTGCTGTCTTTAAATAAAACCCCACAGAACAAGACAAACGATTGTGCTTCATCCAGAAGAAAAACCCAAAGAAAAATTGTAAGCACATATTTCTCGCCAGTCAACTTCCTGAGCAAACACTAAGGGATCCCCTAATTACCAAACACGTGGGTGTGTGATTATACTTTATGAATGACCTTTATCAAACTCTCACAGAGAATGAACAGGAAAGGACAGGTGTGCCTTCTCTATTTCTCAATCGACCTCAAAATTTGTATGTACCTTGACTCCAGCTATAGACATCAATAACAGGTGTATCATGCTGATGAGAGGATATTAAGCAAAGCTTAATGGGACATTCAGACAATGATAAAGAACACAGACAGCTGTTGAGGACCGGATGCACAGGGCTTGTTAATGTGCTGATAAGCTGGGGGAGGGTACTGGATATAAGCGTTTGACAGTCAGACAATGAGTGTATTTTTTAATTAATGTTAATTGGATGTAAAAAAATATATCAAATATTTCAGAGTTTAGTCTACTACTACATTCTAAAAAAGACATCACACAAGATTAATTGCTACAAAGCTTCCTAACAAGATTGCCAATCTTCCAGTCAAGTGACAGCTGTGAGGAGAGGAGAGGAGAGGAGAGGAGAGGAGAGGAGAGGAGAGGAGAGGAGAGGAGAGGAGAGGAGAGGCTATCTTTCTGGTATCTGATTTTTGTTCAGAAACATGTGTGACTGAGTACATTAATTAAAGCAGCAATGATTAAAAGTGGACAGAATGAAGAGCAGAGATCAGAATGTATCTTTTGGCATCTCTGCTGGAGAGAGAACAAAAGTGAACCAGCTAAATAAATTTAAATACATTGTCTAACCCGATAAAATACATTCAGAGGTCTGTAATTCCCAGTTCTCGGATTCTCTTGGAAATCCAGACAACTCATAAAACCGCAGGATGACATTTTTTAAATTATGTTTCTTTATTCTATTGGTACACCAGATAGAAATGGAATGACCTGAGAGAAATGTTGAGGGACTACTGCAGACGCAACTCTGAAACTGTAAAGCACAAATCCACCCATGCACAGGTATTGCCTCAATCAATATTTACCTATTCCAGCATTCACAATTGATCTGACTAAGTGACTGTCTAAGTGAATGAATACAGGACCAGGTGAAAAGGGAATTAATAATCCATGACTGTCCCCTTAACGGCTCACCTCCACTGAAGCATGTATTTGCAAGTCAAGGCGGAAGTAACTCACAAATTATTTATTTCCAGGAAGTATGATTGTGTAGCACAGCGTTATTCAATCTACAAGGAAGGCTGTAACTATTGTCCAGGAAATGAACACACTTTTAGACAAGCTGCCTTCAAGGACTTTCCTGTTGAGCCAGTTCTTAAGTCAGGACACTGAACTGGACATCATCCAACAAACGGCAAACAGCAACAGAGATGATCAAAACCGCATAAGATGGAAGGATTTATGACATACTCTACTCATGATCTAAATCTACACACAAACCAAATGAATAACTGAGACAATGTATTTCATACCTCCTGGCAGGCCATTATTCACTGGCTTGGAGTAAAGTGGATAGTGTCCAGAATAATAATTAAAAAATGGCCTCTAATCAAGTTAGCGTAAATCTCTACTTGTCTGCTCTGACAGCTAACCTCGACAAATCTAGCTTTGCTGCAACGTGGTTCTGTTTGAACTCCGTCTGGATGATGATAATAAAAGGCATTAGGCCGCGCATGGGACCATGAAAACGCAACAATGAAGCAGTGAGAGCGAAATGGAGGCATCTAATTCACTTGCAGTGGTGAGGTGCCAATCTCCCATGTTGCATCATTTCACCTTGAAAAGAGAAGTAATAAACTGACATATTGAGAGAATGCCATGAGAACAGAGTCTTGTTTTTTGTATTTTCTTCTTCAGAACAAGTCAGGTGGTTGAGGCATTCGTTCCCAGGATATATACTGTATGAGTTTTCTTTTAAATAACAATTATCTTATGTTACCAATAAGGTCACAGAGACCTCCAGAGGAATAACTGCTGTTTTGAGATGGGACTACAAATGCTCTCTTCTCCAGTCAAACAAGAACACTTTGCTTTGCAAAGTAAGAACAGAGCCTTAAATTAAATTGAGATATCCCGGTAATCCCCAGGATCTTCATACATTTAGTAGCAGTGCGTTGAATTACCAGAGATCCCGGGCATACCCTTTAAAGCAGAGCATTAATGAGTCACATGCGTACACGTGATTTCATTTGATCCATGTCAACCTTGATGACTACCGCTCTTGAAGCAGCCTTTAATGTCATTGGGCTGTGCTCACTGAAACTCAAATAATCTCCAGTTCTCTGAAAGACGGTTAACCTCTTATCGTATGCCATAATCCATGCTAAATCTCATTTCCTCAAATATTCCTCATTTTTGATGGCACAGGATTTGCGCAAGTACTAGATAAGAGGAATAATAATATTAGTGACCATCTCTCTGCATTGAATTCTTATTAACCAATTAATTTGCACTACATTGAAATTGCAGAGCCCTCTGAAGTGATGGCAGTATTTCACCTCAGTGTATTGCAATGGATCTTTACACTATAGCTATTCAAACTGTGAGGCAGCCGAAGACGCTGTCTTACCTGAGAGTGAAGTTAGTCAGCTGAGCAGAGCTGGCCATTGAGTATGTAGAAAGTGGAGATATCAGTCTTCTTCAGCGGCTTGGAGGACTGTCCGTATGACAATGGCGTTGCCGAGCTTGAGTCGAGAAAGTGTTGCCATTCCTTTTGGCACTTGCAGAAGACGTACGCTGCCAATCCTCCTGCATGGGCGTGAAAGGAACAAACTCTGCTGCCTGCTGCTGTGAGCCACCCCAACGACTTCCATCAACAGAATTACACTTTCCATTGACTTTGGGTTGCGCCTGGTAGTACAGCTCCACAGGGTTCCCAGTAGTCGGTCCTTGCCTCTCCCTGCTGGTCTCTGACCCCACAGCGAACCAGCCAAGTGCAGGGAGCCAGCTCAGCCATGCAGGTTCCTCTGTCGCCTCCCATGACACAGGAACCTCTCACCTCCTGGGTCTGCCAGAAAGCGTACACTTTCACACACGGTAGCTCATCCACAGTTCCTGCTCCGCGGCCCCAGTCCCTCCCCGCAACATAGAAGAGCACCCGGACTTTGGGCTTGGATGAGAAAACCCGAGGACGTCAGCACAAAGGCCTGGATTTTCCAGTTAAAGGTAAAGACCCTTTGGAGCGTTGAAAAGCTGAACAGACTGGACCAGATCTAGAGGCACAAGCTTCTCTGTGGACATAGTGCTGTAGCTTGCGTTGACAGCTGGCTGCCGGCTGGCTCTTAAGATAACAAAGGGCTGCGTGTGACTCTGCATGCTGGAGTTCCTCATGAAAGTCCTGCCCAGCCTCCTTCAGGAAGAGGTAGTCAGCATCTCGCACCTCGTAGTTGGACCGGCAAGAAGACAGGGAAAGGCACTGGGCTCTTACTGTCAGTCAGCTCTTTACTGCTCAAATCTGTAAGATAAATTACGAAATTGAAGGCTGGTTAAACGCCATGGCAATATCTCATAATACCATATTTCTATGCAACTTATTTTCAAAAACTAAACAAAAACCATTACTGAGCAATTAAAGTACTGTGGAAAAATACCAGGAACACTTGAGCACAAAAGTCAGCCAAGGCCAACTGATCAACTGAGTGATCCATCAATGTATTACACTAAAAGGCCTCTGAGCTTAACTTAAAAATCCATGTAACAGAGCACATACGTGGAATAATGTAAATTACAAGAAGTGAAGTGTAATAGTGTTATAGTTTCTGAGGCTGGGACCCGAACAGTTGAACTCGGTGACTTTGTTGAAAGCCTGTGCAGAAAGAATTGATGTGACGAGGTCTCCTCGGGGATATCAATATGTATTTTGAAACCTCTTCTTGACTTAGAAACCTCTTCAGTTAGAAAAAACTGCAAACACCCTTCCCACAAAAATATCAAATTAATACAAGTGTGTTACATTGATGAAAATTCTTTAATCGTGTACCGCAACAATCTTAATTTCTTCATTGAACTTCTAATGTGCACCACAATTTACACATTATTAAGCCCCTGATAAGGAGACAGTTTATGTTGTCTTTTTAGGACTTACTACTTAACAAAACTATTAATTACATTTGCAAAGGGCAGCTGAAATAATATAGTATAAGTTTTGATTAAATACAAAACCTCTCTCAGCCATAAAGAAGAATACAATGCCCCTAATAATGTGTGTACAGTCCCTAAATAATAACACCCAGGTAACTAAACATGTCACAAAAAAGTGATGAATTCATTCCTATATAATTCAGTTTTCAAAAACATGTTTACTGATATGGAAATTCTGTGTCAAGTGATTCAAGCTTAAATTGACTTATATTGCCTGTCCCCTTACATTGTCTCATATGGATAATCAGCTTGGGGAGGAAAGGTGGATCTGATAAATTTGGCACAAGGTTGAATTCAGCCATCCAAAACTGGGATTAAAATGGCTATTTCAGATTGTCAGCATGCTGTGAATACCCAGCAGATCCACCACAAGAAAAAACATTCTGATGTTTTTATGTTGTTGCTTTTTGTTGTATTTTGCGAGAAGTAAATGACGAAAATTCTAATAAAACTATTAGGCTAACTAAAACAGAGATAAATCTGAAAATGTATCTGTCTATCATTCAGGAAGATGTGATGTTTGCATTGGTTGCTTTGTGTTGGACAGTAAACAAGGACAATGATTACAAGGATTACTGGCTGCCTGTTTAAATACTGATCACAAGTGCACAGAATTATCTTTTTATTCGAGTGAATAAAAAACAAACCAACAGCATAAATATTTTCTGATCTGGTTTAAAAGCTTAATGGTAAGTGTTTGCCACAGTGGACATGAGCAGAGGTCACCCGGCCATCGTGTGTCCTCATTAAATGTCCATTTTGATAGAATTATGAAGATTATGGCTGCTGACCTGAGAATGCACTTTTTATCTGGTGGCTAATTGCCCTACTTTGTGAATTAAGGACAAAAACACTGGTGTTTACTTTACAGATTATAACGAAATGGATGGTGCCGCATTAACGTGGTGGAAAAACAGCTTCAGTAGCAATCTAAGACAAAAAACAAATCATCATCCCACTGGTAAAGCAAAAGCTAACCATGTCTGACAAAAGGGATAATGTCTCAATCTAGAAAACTTGCATCAGTTGCATTTGTCAACTTATGGCAAAAGTAGCCAAATAGAGAGTTGACTGCGCCTCAATTCTTTATTGTTATTTAACAAGGACAGTTTGAAGCTTTTCTGTGTCAATATCAGTCCTCATGTCCCTCATGGTTGCCGGCATCTAGTCCGTTCATCATGGCCTCTTCTGCTTTTTATCCTCACTCATCCACCCTGGCAAAGAGCCTGTCATGATGGTCTGACAGTTGACACAGCAACGACTATATTGTATATGTCAAACTCCTGTCACCCAGCAGCCATCGTAGGAAGACCACAGCATCTCTATCTATCTCTCTCTCACTCTTCCACATACAGACAAGAGTGACAGTCATGTTTGCTGATGGGCGACACACTGCATGAGGCAGGAATCTGGGAACGTGGCTGTCCTGGCTTGGCCTACCAGTGGCTACAGCGACAGATGTGCTATTTAATACCAGAGCTGGCAGCAGCTCCGGCTGGAGTGACTATAAACTGGCTCACTGTCTCCTGGAGGGAGGATGCACCGCCAATGTGCCAACAGACTACTTCACATGCAAGCTCATCCTTTTACAGTTGGGTTTGATGGGTCATCTGTGCTCTCCTTGTTATTTCACATGCTGTTCCTGTCAGAAAACCAAAAGGAGTCCATTTAAATCTCAGGCATACAAAGCACACATCTACTTGGTAGCAGACTTTTCAGGCATGCTGCTTTTTGTATCATTCATGACAGGTAAGAGATGCAGATCCTTCTCCTTTGCCACTTTGGGATATTTAACAAGTAGACAATGTAAGCAAAACTATACTTCTATGGTTCTCTCACCATGATGAGAATTCTGCCCTTAACTGGAAAACATGAGAGCAAATCCGCTGGACCAGCTGTTCCAGCCTCTCAAATCACTCATTTTGAAGAGCCTGAGCTCCTCTTCCTCCTTGGAGTCAGAAAGCATCAGTGTTGCCATGCAGATGCTACAACAGTCTCTAAAAGCCACCTCTCCAAGACTGCTCATTTTCAATGCCTCGTCTTGTTGATTTATTTTTTTATTTTTCTACTGTATGTAGGTTAATTACTTTCCAGGAGGGGGGGGGGGGGGGGGGGGAGAATTCCTTTTATGTCAAGGTTCAAGTCATATGTTGTTGATCAAATCTTTGGTCATCCATCTCTGTGTCCAAATGAAAATGCTACCTGTAGGAAATTAGATTTTGGAGTTGTTCATTTGAAACTAACTCTACTGTTCCTTTGAGTGATTGCAGAGAATAAACGTCAAGCATGAATTGTCTTTTGAAATGGATACGTGACTTTGTGAGTATAAAATTCCTCAGTGTTTCTGGCTTGGCCACATGTATGAAGCAAATACAGTGCAATGAGGGCTTTACTGCCATGCATTAGAATGGATACGGAAAGTAAACACAACCCTTTACTTAGAAAAGGGGAGTCAGTAGCAGAGATTTGTTCTGTGGTCTATGGGGACTAAGACTTTTAAAATAATGTTCCTCATCACCAGTTTTAATAAAAGAAATTTTTAAAAACACTGTTGTATCTAATGAGCTACGTTTTTGCCCTGCAGTTTGTCTCAAGGCTGTATATTAAAATATGTTCATAGTCAGCTAACTTCTTTTCAATGTGGTTGTCTTTGAGCCTTATTTCTCCAATCGTAATCAATCTTTGTGCTATTCTATTATAATGCTGAGGAATCACTGTGAATTTTAATGTGCAGTAATGACTTTTACCATATGTGCAAAACAGCTTGCAGAAGGGAGTCGACTCCCAATAGCATTTCAGAGGACAACAATGGATGTCTGCATTTTAATCAGTAATTGAACGTTTAAGAGGATTTTTTTGTGTTTCAAAGTTTTTCACTTTCATTTTTTGATCAAATAGTTATGTTTGTATTATGGGTCACATATCTAACAATACACTGATGATGAATACTTTAAAATAAGAAAATGTTGGCAAGGCCTAATGCTAGTAACACTTATTAAGCACCTGTGTATCATGTTAGCACTTGATCATTAATCTTTTGACAGGCTGACCTTTCCAATACATCTACTTTTAATAAAGCCCCAACAAACTCTCATTAGGATCTGACAGCTTGCTGATAAATAGGTCCTTAAATACAAAGGTGTGAGTATGTTGTGAGACATTTAGTTACTTAGCAGTTACCTTGGGTGGAAAAACAGTAGCTCACAGGAGAAGAAAGGTAAGCTGTTATTCCCGGGATTAAAAAAAAGGGTATCACACAACATTGTGGTTAGTTATCAAAGGTCATCTAGAAATGTCAGGGTTGTGACAATGAGCATGATGCATTAACAGAAAATTATGAAATGTAGTGTTCAAAACTGTTCAGTTTTACTATATGTATGTTCTGTGGGCAAGACTCTTGCTGATTTCCTGTTATTTCATTTATTTTATATCATGAAAGTGAATTATGTGCTGACAAGAGTGGAGCTGCGAAACAAAAGTTAGACGACGACACTTCATCAGTCAGACCTCATGGTCAAAAGTACTCTTTACGTTCTCTTCTGACATTAAGTGCTTGTCTATAAGACACAATGATGCTCTGATCATAGCATGTAATGCCCCAATGGCCTGGGTAGTGAAAGGGTGGAGAAAACAGGCAGACAGACGGGGAGAAAGGGGAGGCTTAAGCTTTTATTATTTAGCATCTTATTTATCACAGTGTCTCAAGTGTTGTCATCCTTGTATCTATAAATCAGCCACCAACATTACCTGGAAATAGCCATCTATGAAGTAGTTATAGAATTTACAGTAAATGCATTTGTGATGTGATTTTTTTAATGATCAAAATTGGTAATTTAGGTTGTCTGCTTCTTGTTTGCTGTGTGAACATTGAGTACTCCGTTTTTCTAACATACATTCATCAGGGAAAGCAAAGTACTAAACTACAAGGCGTGGGTCAAGTTGTAATATAAACCCATCAAGTATTTTACTCCGATGTACACCGATTTCATCTTAAATGATGAATATCACACTCACTGCTGTCAGACCCCTTTGCCACAATACATACATGCTCTGTTTGGCTCAATAGAAAGCTGTTTCACTGTCGAGTGAGATCTAAGATTGTGGCACAAATTAGGACATTTATATATTATTTACGCATTTAGAAAAGACTGTTTTACTGTTGGCATGACATTTCTCAAAAAAGGCCCAGCTCCCTTCAGTAAGATTTGCACGGAATTCACAGTTCAGTCTATGGCTCATTGTTTTTCAGTTGATATCAGTAAATGCATACGCGGTATGAATGCATAAACGGTGATATAGTCGCATAAAGCTTCAGGTTAATTCATTTCACTTTGGCAGCAGACGCTGCTTGTAGGCTACTTATCCCTGGTGGACAGTTTACATTTAAACACATCCCAACACGCAAGCAACTACTTCTAGGTCACTTACCTTGTGTGAAAACTGTTGTAATAGTTGCAAAGAATATCTGTAAAATCCTCCTGGTCTGGTAGTTAAAGTTCATTTTGGCACCCTGAGCAGCTCGCTGTTCCAGGCAAGTTCCCATATCCGTGGTTTGGTCTCGTTTCAGCAGAGCATGGAGCGGATCGTTTCATCCATTCCTGCAGTTCGCTCAATTAACATAATCACAACTGTGAGAACACAGATTGTAGTGAAGTTCGTGCTGCAGGTGACAGCGCATCGAGATCCGTTCATCGGCAGTTCCCCGGTTGTGCGTAAAAGTTGTGCGTAACGATCCTGGAGAAGTCTCTGCTGAATACTTCGTGCCCGGTCAGAAGATGTGGGAGTCTTGAGCTGCGACCGTGTGACGGAGAATGTTCCGCTTGGTTCAATATTATCCCTCGAAGCGAGATAACTCAAGTCCTCCAGATTGAGTCGGTCTCCCAGTCTGCGGTGTTAAACGGCAGTTAGCAGATCACTGACTGTCTTGTGCGCAATCCTCAGGGCACTAAACTCATCATCTGTCACTGTTCATCCGCTCAGGAAGCCATGCACGTTCAGTACGCAGCTGGTAGGATTAACCCTGCGTTGGTTTTCCGGCCATGTCAGTAGAAATGATCAAACAGGACATATTTATAGTGTTTACTGATTGTTGATCACATAATCTGATTATGTGAGACTTCACTGTATGTCATTATGGAGGACACGCGTTCATCAGAAACTATAAATGACATGGAATCAATATTCATGGCGTGAAGTTGTAAGAACATATAATCAAATGAGGGACAACACAAATGCAAACATCATTAAGAGTATAGTATAAATAGGAGGCCGTTGCTTATTGAAATAGATACATTGCATCAACCATTTGGAGAGAAAAAAGTGACTTACATTATTAATACAACCAAACATAACCAGTCATATTTATGTATTAATATTAATATTCTATTGTCTTTGAGTGGTTGAGAGCCTCAGGTGGATTTTTAGTGCCCTCTGATGGTTAAGAGGAGTTTCTATGTCAGTAAAGCAAAGGTGGGTGACTGGCTATTACTTGCAGCCCAGTTGCATCAGAAATAATTACGTTTTCAGTAGGTTTTGGATCATTTTGTTAACAGAGAACTTAATATATTTATATTCATGCATGCATCCACATCATATTTTGATGTGCAAGTGCTGTGTGAAAGAGATGCTAACACTTCTTTTCAATTCTGTTACTGCACGTTTCAGGAATAGGGAGCAGATTTCAGTAGAATGAAATACAGCCAAGTACACAAGTATTTACAGCACAACTTAATGGTTAAATGTGGTGTACATGCTGACTTGTTTCACTCCAACAAAGCTCACTTGTTTGCACACGAGTGGTAAATGTAATGGGGATGTATTGTCTATTAAAGAGGGTTAACTAACATATCAACACAGAGTGTGGGACCAAACCTCACAGTATCTGGAGACAAGAGGAAGTTGCCACAAGCTACTGCTGTGAGCTTATTTGAGCTCCTCCCTAGCACTGCAGCACTGTGATAAGCAGCAGCAGCAGTATATGTGTGTTGGGTTGCTCCAGTGTGCTGTATAGTGCTGCCGAAGGACAATTTTGATCCTTTCCTATGTACCTGCTCCTCACACCCAGAGAGAAACAGCAACTACACTGTGTATTTAAACCAGCTGAGAAGATTTACCCCCCAAAACTGGTGCTGAAGTTGTTGTAGCGTTACAGATACACCCTCAGTGCTGCATGCATATTCATACTCACAAATGCAGAATTGGCGGCTGCCGTAAGAGGACATGTTTACTTGTCATATATTCGCACAAATACAACTATTTAATGATTGACCAGGCTTTAATAGCTTGAAGTAGACACAACCCTATTGTTCTATTTGGACTTGAGTAATTAGCAGCTAAATGCTTGAATAATCTCCAAATGTAATTGTCCATAAAATAGCAGAGGTCACCTTTTTACTCATCTGATGTAGCACATATGGGGAATCACTTGTCAGAAGCATCAACCATAATTTAACATAACATGAAGCTGTGCAAAAGGGACTCTGGATGAGATGCATATAGCTTGCAGATGCAGAGAAAACATATGGTGAAACCTGTTAAGAATATGTTATGAACACTTAACGGACAGAGAAACAACATAGGCCTCCGGATATGCAAGTTAGGGCTTTGACATAGATGGATATCACAGCAGAGATGTGCTAGAGTGGGAAGACTGGCCATAAACTGGTGATAGATGTGAGTGCCACGAGGAAGGGAATGTGTTTTCAATGTACATCATCCTTCTGTTTGACAGGTAGTGGGTGTTCTGTTGAGGTGCATTTAGCCACATGTTGCCGTTCTCATTTTCCTTGCAAACTCAGAAAGTGAGTGAACTCAAATGTAAAAATGTAACTAAAAAAAAGCTTTACAATAACAGTGTTACTAACTGAGGAAGGTTGAGTATGTATGTGTGTGTATGTGCACTGATCTTCACAATCCTGTGTATGTCCTTCACCAGGCCTTCTGCTGGTCTCAGTTCTGCTGCAATAAAGAGGGCTGTGTGATTTCACTTGATACTAATATCAATTAGTATTAGTTTATAATATAACGCATGGCTTTTGGGGGAAATGGGCTCACAGTATTCACTTTCTTGCAACGGTATTCATACCACTCTCAAACATAGATATGTGTTTGCCGTGTGTTGGGTCTGATCTTGAAAATTGAAAATTTATCAGAAATCGCCTGGAAATTGTGTTCACTGCAAGTTACCTGGTGTTGGTAAGTTTTTATTCATTTGAATTTAGTTATTTTAAGTTAACAAGTGTTAATATTTCTCAACGGATAAATCCACACCTCTGCAAATATGGCTCAATGTTGAAATCTGCTGAAAGTGTTTGTTTAGCTCATGAGAATCCTGGCATATTGATTTTCAACACTCATTATTCTTCCGAATCCAGACTGGGTTCTTGTAGTACTATGCAGGTAATTCAGCAGAGTTGGTAACACACTGACTGGGCTTACGGAAATGAACAGGAAAAGACGTGTTGTTTAGTGAAGACCTTTATATATTTTGCAGGTAGTGTTGGTTTTGACCGAAAAAAAGGAACAAACATCTGCACCGAAATAAAAACATAATGCAAAGAAGTATGAAGTCTCACTACACCCACTCACACTTCAAACCATATCTACACTGCACTACACCACATGCAATTACTGCTCGGGATGCTCCCACCTGCAGTAGACTTTCTCGCCCACTAAACTGCAAAGACTAACAATCGCTCTACTTATAGTACAAAAAGCATAGTTTTCTATCATATTCTACAATGGATAAAACGGCAAAAGACAAATCTTTGATACGCTGGAAGTATGTTCCCATTAAATCACAGAGACAATGGTTGTGTTTCCTCAATAAGTGGGAAGCAAATGTAGGCTTTTTAATAGTAAATGCTTGTACAGCATCCACTGCACTCGCACGCAAGCTGCTTGCAAGGTTCAATGCAGGGACCTGAGTAAACATTAGCTCAAAAGCCTGAAATATACACAGGAGCCAGATGTATCGTAATTCCCCAGGGTCTTAGATGTATACAGGTTGGCTCTGCACCAAGCAGTACGCTCAGGGTCTTGAAAGTGAAGCCAATGGAGAAGTGCCTTAAACATGCATTCTTTTTAATAGCCAGTAGGGGGCGACTCTTCTAGTTTAAAAACAAAGTCAGATCAGAATCAGCTTTATTGACCATGTAATGAAGTCTGTAATAAAATGACCCTACTTTGATTTATTACCTAAGTAAACATTGTAACACTGTAAGACTTATGGTCTCAATCGCTAGTTTCAAGCATATAAAGCATATTGTTAATTTAGTAAATTATTGTCCCATTTAGAGTAAAATAAACAAAGCAGGGTATGCTTTAGGTAGTGGCTACCTAGGTCACTATCACGCCGTTGTCCGGTCTAATAAGAGTTGACTGTGTTTGTGTTTTACAAAATATACCCTTTCACAGAGTGTTTTCAGTTCATGAAAGTAAAATGTAAACTTTTTGGTCACCTAAACGTGTTTTATTCAGCATTCAGATGTACTCAGCCTCTCGGGTCACTTCTGGTTGCAAAAAGCCAAGATGCCGATGAACAAAATGCCAAATTCATGGCTTCAAAGTGTTTATCCACAAACCAATGGGTGATGTCATGCCGATGTCCACTTCTGACATACAGTCTATGCTCTGCACTGACGTCTCCAAGAGATAGTCAGACAAACGTGCATTAAGCCTTCAGGTGAGTCTAATCATACGACATCGTCTTTAGAATGTGCTTTTGCATAATTTCCTGTAGTCATCGCTACACAAACACACATTCCAATATCCTCTGAGTGGAAATTGTAATGCTTATAATTGCAAATAAATTAATCAGTGCATTCCTTTATTTGAATAGCATACTAATAGTAGTTTTTTTCAAACTCTCGTGCAGAGAAATGTTCTCTGCAGCATCCTAATCCAGCACAAAGTGGGCCATGAGAGACAGCTCCGCATGTTTGGGTTTCACCCCCAGGCCGCCGAAGAAGAGTTTGTGCAGCCTAATCTCCACTGTGTGATGTGTGACTCCTTCCCCTGCTGTCGTAGTCATGTAATCTGCTGTTTGTGTCGTTTTAAGTCCAGGGAGTAGCGAGAGGTTGAAGCGGGAAACTACATGATGGGAACTGTCATCTCTGTCCCATCGATGGGTGCTGCCAGTATCCTGCTAATCCCCAGAGTAATCCCAGCACCACAACAGGGAAGTCAGACACACCAAGGCAGGACAGGGTTCTGCAGCCCTCTCACACATACACTCACACTCTCACACACACACACACACACACACACACACACCCTTAACACGGCGACAACACCCACTTTGGAGGAAAATTGGCTCTCACGCTTGATTGACGACTGAATTGATGTTTACATGTCTCGACGAATAACTAAATTGCATGAAGGAACTGAGGACTGTCTACATTTCTACTGAAATTGAGTCACTCTTCAAGCAAAAAAAGAAAGAAATGACACAAGCGTCCAATGGGATGTGTGATTTGTGGCCTTTGCCCGTGTTGCCATGTCTTTTCACGACTTCTCAAGCAATTAAAGGGGAGCACTCACATAAACACTGTTCATAAATGATGTGTCAAATTCAAAGAACGAAGAGAAATGTTCTTACAAGAGAAATACAACTTTGAGTACGATTGTGATTGTTTTTCCCACTGAATTATAAGGAAAACATTCCCAAGACAAAAAGATCTGATGTCACCTCCCTGTGTCGTCTCACAGCCGCCTCGAAAAGCAGAAACCAGATGTTCGCTTTCTGTGTACTTCTCACTCGTTCATACAAATATTTCTCCTTTCTCCTGTTTTCTTTTTTGTCTCAGGAGGAAGCTTTGATTCTTACTAGAGGCTGCCATCTTGAAGATTGTCCAAGAAATGTGTTAACAATAGTGACATAAAACAAAAGAAGAATCTATTTAAGGCATGTATCAAACTGTTAGTTGATGTCCTCTCAATAGTATCTGTTACATATAGAATCCTCATAGCTTTGCAATCGTCTCATTATTTCCAGTTTAGTTATCTTAATTAAGGAGGTTGTATGGAGAATGAAATCAGTGATGCAATATTTAGGCCACAATTAAGCCTGTCATGGGAGATTAATTTCAACCCCTCCCCACCCCCTCCTCCATCCTATCTATCTCATTCATCTATCATTTATATCTACGTTTTTAGACACACTATAGCATGAAATATAGCAAGTAAAGTAAATCATTGAAATGAATGAATCCTGCCATATATTTCCATTTAATTCAAAATGTATTGTGTTTAAACACCACATAGACTTGCTTGAATACTTTTCATTGGATTGAAATGTTTGTCCTTAGTTTAATCAAATTAATATCACGTTCACAAGAATGGACCGAAAGGTAGACATCCCAAAATAATTTAGGCACTCTTGATAGCGGACTACAAGTCTAATGATTCCTAATTGCATGGTTATTGTGTGGTAGACGAGACCTCAGAGGCCTAAAAGGCAAGTCCTCAATATTTATGCATTCTCAACCAAATCAGACAAGAATGAGGCAAACAAAGACAAAGTGTGGTTTTCATTCTGACCAAAAGACTTCCTCATTTCTGACTGTAGCTGAGGTTAATCAGTTTAATCACCTGATTATGTTTCTTTTCATTCTTTTGGCACTTTTACTTACCATATGTATAGAGATTACGCTCATACAATTGTCATAGCAAGGGCATGAAACAAGTATGTTATAAGCATATATCTATCTATTTTAATACAAACCATGGAGATGGTGACCATGAGATGTTTGATTTTCTTCCGGCAGCCCTGCCTTTGCATTGAAAGATCTTGAGCATGCATGGCGAGTATCGGTCAAATAATATGGATAGGAGATGTCTAACGACTTGAATGTGCATGGACATATTACATATATGCACCGAAAATATGACCTCGTCCATCATGATGATGTAGTTTAGTGTTTCAGAAATGTGTACCTTTAACTCTCTCTGGTGACACAATATGTGCACTGCAAGTTTATTTATAAGTTTGACATTCAAATTATCAATATAAAAATCCTAGCTACATTGCATGCAATAGTCCACTTTCCACCTTCTCTTGAATTATCTCTTTCTAACATACAGTCTCTGTAATTGTCTCAGTATCAGTCAAAAAGTCAAATTTGAATGTAAAAAGATAAATGTGATTTATCAAACAAATAATTCTGCTTCAAATAATATGTGTTGCCATCTAACATTTAAAAAAAAATTTTTTACTTCTGTCAAAAAACAGTTTGCACACAAATTGCCACACGGCCATTCAAGGCTTCATTCAAAAACCTCAATAGAAGCTTTCAAAGTAAAAAATGCATTCCTGAACTGAACAGCCCTTACTCACATTAACTTTGTGCTGGAGCTTGTCAGTTTTAAAAAAACGTTTTTAAATGCTTTGGGTCTTAAAGATCTGCATATGAGTATGTATTGCGCCAGCCAAATTAAATTGGATATTCAACCTTTATTTCATTGTAAAAATATGTCATGGTTTGTGTAAAGGCATTAAAGTAGGGACATGAATATCCACAAACATTATATTTCAGTTACAAATCCTCCTCGGCATGGTGAAGGTTGGTTTATGGTGTTTTGCGGATGTATGAGCCAGATTTGCTAGAACTGCCAGATCGGCTCAGGCTCAGGGTCCAGCCTTCAGAGATGACGTCACAAATTATGATTGTCTGTGTGTGCGACATTTGCTATACGCCCCAACCTATGGTCCGTACTCTGCGACTCAATCCCAATGTTCCATAAGGCCTCAAACCCTGAATCCTCAGGCACGTACTGATGCCACCTGTTAAGTGGTTGAGTGGGAGGCTTTTTACTCCCTGATTTGAACGTCTTCCAGACTCTTTCCTCACGAGATGAGAGGTCATTTTAAATAATCTATTTACTTGTTTTTGTCAAAACAGCTTCTATGATTTCATGTGTTTTTATGTTCCATCTTTAATCCTTAATGTTGTTGTGTAAAAGTAATTTGCCAGGCTGAACACCCATGTGCGGTCCTCTTTGTTTACCTTTTTTTTACGTCTCCATGCTTCCACTAGTAACTGCTGTTTAACGTCACATTGCTATGAATTTACTTGGGCAAAGTTTGAATCTAATGCTGACTTGGGTTCATAAAGGGCTCAAAATGTCTGTCTGCAAGAGAGTACCCAACACTCAACAAATTTGACAGTGGCCGGGACTCGAAGTCAGATATTGGGATTGGGCTTGACCCTTCCAGGCCGTTGCTAAATGCCTATGTTAGCCTAGCTATAATGCTATCTGGCGTTACGAACTGATAGGCCCCAGAAGAGACATTTTGCTCCCGTAGCCGAAGGACGACTACCCTAGTTTTTGGAGGTTTTTTACATTGGCAGTTTTACCAAAATTGATGTTGAAAAAAAAGGGGTGGAAATGTTGCAAGATCAAGCCCAGGGCCAAGTGTCCCCTATCAGCTGTCCTCCAGTGTCAGAGCACTCCCGGATGTAGAGTTTGACCTCCAACATGTTCTGCAGGGGTGCTTTTCCTCTCACCCGCTATGAGATGCCCCGGTAAAGCCTCCAGATTTTTACAAAACAAACATAAAATACAACAATAAAAGTATAATAATACGTATTAATAATAATAATAATAATAAGTGTTATTATTTATAATTATCAATTTTAGGAGTAGTAGTAGTAATATTAGTTGTATAACATCTGATAAATCTCAAATTAACTACACATATAGTTTGTATGCTTATATGATTTGTTTGTAATTCTGTAATCGGGAACATTTACTGTGGCCGTTGAGGCAGTCATAGCGGGTGAGAGGAGTCCCTCTGGTTCTCCAGCATGCACTTGGGCCCTGGCT
The DNA here is from genome assembly GCF_009769545.1 of Cyclopterus lumpus. Classification (NCBI taxonomy): domain Eukaryota; kingdom Metazoa; phylum Chordata; class Actinopteri; order Perciformes; family Cyclopteridae; genus Cyclopterus; species Cyclopterus lumpus. The sequence continues at coordinate 10,967,371 of NC_046974.1, read as the reverse complement.
TGACTCTTAGCCACCTGTCTGTATCCAACAAGCCTCACTATGCTCTGCTTCTCGGTCCGGGGTCTTGTCGACAAAAACTTCCCATTGTACAAACCGGGTAGTCTACCTTCGGACTACGGGAGCAAAAGCTCTCTTCCTGGGCCTGTCCAGTTTGTAGTGCCGGTTAGCATCATAGTTAGGCTAACGTTAGACTTTGGCAATGACCTGGAAGGGTATAGCCAATCAGATACGCTGACAATAGCATTTAGCTCTGCTGTATCAAGCATCCCTTAGCTGCTAGCACGGCTGTAGACTAGAGAAGTTAGGGTCAGCTTGGGGTTGTGAAGGAATATCTCTAAGAATAACCTCCTAATTTCCTCTGTATTCCCTCTTTTATTGAAACTGTGTAGAGGTTAAGTGGTAAAATGGATAATAAAGGACTGGGTTTGTGTTTTATGGCGGGATCACTGGCTCCATGACAGCTATAGTGGATTAAAACTCTACTATAATACAGTTTAGATGACAGCTTCTGAGGTCAGACAAGGAGATTAGACAGATTCTTAATTAAGTTGCTGGCAAGCTGAGAGGTCTTGACCCACATTTAATATGTTTGACAAAAGGACATGTACATACTCAGTTTGTTGAGGTTGTTTTCTGCACACCTTTTCAGTAAAAGAGAACCAAGAATAGATGATTAAGTGATGTCTAGCCTTGTCTATCATCGGACAAGTGAACTAAAGGGCAGAGATGACAGGTTATTTAGGTGCAAGGACAGTTAAGTATAATGCAGGCAGATAGCAAAGATATCAATCCACTTTGAGAGTGGTCCATAAATGCTACGCAAAGGACCAATGAGGCCGATGAGGTTGATGGAGGGGTCAGAGCGAGTGAATTTCAACACCCCATTGGTTGAACATTAAGGTCATGAGCCTTGGACCTTGGTAGAATCAGATTGTCAAGGATGAGAGGTGCCGGTGGCAACGTTCAATAAAACATGCAAGCAATCTTCTCACCAGAAGTAAAAGTACTCGGCAGTTCAACTCCAGGCAGCCCAAACAGATTTCCCCTGTGAGTCAAAAGCAGTGCAGCTGCTCATTCACCATGGGCTGGCAATCCAAGCTGCCATCAAATCGACCGCCGTTGCCCGAAATAGTGCTGAAAATTGGTAAAACTATCACATAGTATCTGACCTCTGACAAAGCTTATCTTGCGCAAGACAACGTATGGAGCTGAAATGATAGTGTATGTCTGCTCCAGCTCCTCTTTCTGCCTCATTAGCTGCTGATATTGGATAGGTTATCTCAGTTTACAGCACATTTTGTAGCCAGCTGAAAATGCTGTACCGAAAAGGTTACATTTTTGTGACAATATCACAACTGAAACTCCTTTGGAATATGGTGATTACATGTGTGCCCACTGCTTCCCCTATATGTCTCCTGTGTAGCAATGAAGGTGTTTCAATGATGACTACATCCTGAGTTTGTTCAGTTGCTGAAGGCTGCCTGCTACAGGGCATGAAATGAGGAGACAGATGATAAGCTTCTCCCTCACGCTCTGGGGAACACAGTCAGCCATGATGGAATGAATCACAACGGGCAGGAATCTCAGAGTCAGATAAGTATGTTTACACCAACACCAGAGGATGCATTCACAGACACAATATGCACAGCCCATATTCGGATGTGGCCACTTGACCTTAATGCATGGGATTCCTGAAGTCTAATTATGTATCAAGACTGAATGCGCTACTCCTTGAATAAAATATATCTATTTCAGTTTTGAGTAATTTCCCCTACCTGATCAAAAACAGCAGCCTGTGAAATAAAGCAGTAATAAGTAGTGCAGACTGTAAACATCAAACTTCCAAGTCTTCCCCCTTCAGCATTCTTAAAGACTACCCGCAAGACCACAGGGGCTTCACATCTTAAACCCAATTTCCATTTCTCTGATAAGTTCTAGGAATTACCTGGCAAACTGCGATCAGGTCCAGAGAATTACCAAGAATATTCTCTTCCAAAAGTCAGACTCCAGAGAGTGGTTTTGGAAAAGGCCAGTGAATTGATGTCAGAGCTCAACTTTAATTTATGTATATTTCTTTTAGTGCAAGCTCACAACAGCATGACATGCAGGCTGAGCAGTTAGCCAGCCATGTTATTAGATTTCTTTCTTTCTTTTACTGTGGAGGATGGTGAGTACAATGGTCTTTTTTTGGACCGGCAACATGTCAATCGAACAGCAGGTGAATGGACAGATATGACATTGTATGTAATCATGTTATGTCACAGAAATGATCAGGTGACATGTATGAATATCTAAAATATTAAATTAGCAAGAGGTGCAGCAGTGTGGTTGTGCTGCCATCTAGTGCTTCGAGGCTGCACCTCGCTGCTTGTTGCAGTGGGATGTAAAATTAGTTCAACTCTGACTGCATTCATTTTCCTTTCATTTATCTCCTGTGAAGCATGTGTGTGTGTGTGTGTGTGTGTGTGTGTGTAACTGGGGACTGCACTTACGTTATTCAGAGCATTACAGTGCCAGGAGTGCACATGTCGCACATGTGAGGGTAAACCCAGTGGGAATCAAAGGTAACCATAGTCCTGGTTAGCTTTGATTTTGACTGTGTCGAGTTTGACATTAATGGTTTGCAGTTCACCCATATTACGAATAACTAAATAAATAGAATAAAATGAAAAATGCTGACTTAGTGGTATCTAGCCATGCAGATTTTAATTTGATTTTGAGATATTAGTCTTCTATTTTTTGTAATTTTCCCAATATGTAAATATACCTTTTTTTTTCATTGAATTGAAATTTGGAACTACTTTCTGCTAAAGATATGGTCCCCATGACCCCACGTTCGGTGGATTATCAGTGACAGGGCACTTTCTGGATAGACAAATTACAGCAGATATTGTATATGATTTACTGCCACAAATTACATTTGCTTTACCTATATTGTATTTGGGTAGAGAAAGAAATCTCAAAATATGGGCGAAACACTGTCTGAACAGTAGCATTACTTGAAATTTAAAATAGGACTTCTTATCTATTTTAAGTGAACCAACCTTTTTAACATTACATACATTAGGCATTAATTTGTGTGTTGGACACAATTATTGTCTCAAAAGTGTAAACTTGTGTTACATTATGTATTCATAAATGCTTGACATCCTCATAACTTTAATCTATTTAGATATCACTTAACAAGCTGACAATAAGAACTATGAAACAGCTGTGGTTCATTAACAGTTATTGTGGCAAGTAAAAGTAGCACAAATGGTCCTTTTTTGGACCTAAAGTAGCAGATTATTTCATCACTTCAGGTGATACAGATGTCATCTCGAGTTATTGCTCTGCTGTCCTCCACAGGCTGCTGTTGTACTGTGGCTCCGCACTGTGATTGACTGTGTATGCAGCACCAGGAGCCACACCACGACAGAGCCACTTATCACTCCAAGAGCAATGGATGACCCAGGAACAGAGATGCAGCCTGGATGTCATCTGTCAGCCTGGCCACATAGGTGAGCCAGAGGATGAGAGGAGATGAGCAGAACTGAGATTTAGAGTCTGGCCTTCCTCACATTATCTTCCCTCACACCATTTCTCATCTTGTGAAACCTCCTGAAGCTACAACCGAGGGAAAAAAGGGACAGCTGAAGGATGAGGGGGGGCATGCAACACTGTTGTGGTTGGATTTCTAATGAGAATTAGACTCCAAATCAACGTATTCATGAAGTACAGTGAGTGGCTGGTAATTTGTCTTGTCAGCACTGATGCAAGGACATATTGATAACTCTGCACCAATGCCAGCTTGACAAATCTCAGTACAATTATTTGTATTCAGGTAGTGGAGGTTACAGTTTGATTACAAAACCTGCACTTCAATCTTAGCCTTAACTTCTTTGGTTCAGATAGTTTTAGCTGCTGATGGCTTTACAGCTGCGGGTGGGCCAATGGATGTGCCAAAGGGATTAAAGAATGCATTAAACAATAAAAATAACACATTTAACCCATGTCTGCATCAAAATTAATGTACACATGCGAACTGACTCCAAGCCAATCATTTTAAAAGCATCTTTAAAAAACCTCTTTCCATAAATGTCTGCATGTGCAGTTCAGTCAACTGTACAACTTGCTGTGTGTGTGAGCGCAGTCACATCTATCCATCCGGGGAGAGGAGAGGGAGGGATGGTGCATTCAGTGGAGCTGACAGGTACCTACCTCTGATTCAATGTGATTTATTTCCACACAGAGCTTGGACGTGGCCAGTGCATCGGTAGGTCAATTTGGTTTGGGTAGAAGAAGAGTTGTCTGATTGATAGAGTGGGAGCCAGCCATGATGTTCTCTACGCTCGGCTTCCCCACCATCAGGGCCCTAGCTATGGCCGATTAATCCTCTGCACACAGAGCAGTGGCTCTGCTGGGGACTTTGTGTGTGTGTGTGTGTGCGTGTGTGTGTGTGTGTTTGGTTAAGCCTCCATCTCTGACCTAAGACACCCCTGGAAGCAAGCTGTCGTCTCATTCATGTTGGCTTTGTTGCTTTTCCATGATATAAAGCCATTATCTGGAGGCCTATATTACCTGCTGAAGTAACATGGACCTGCAGAAATTGTGATTAATCAAATACTTGGGTGTCACCACTAGATGGCAATATCAGCTAAAATTAAAAAGTGAATTTAATTATTCCTCCCAGTCCCTGTTTCCACGTGACTACTAGTCAAATGAAGAAGAGCAAAGAGCTCCTGACTCGCTGCTTTATCAGTCACAACAGCACAGCCAGCCTGCTCCCTGTAGCTCACTTCAATCCCACTCTCCTGGTGCGTTCTCTCAGTGCTCCCCCTGTGCCTGGCTGTGTTGGATGAGGCCCCTTGCATCTTCAAGGCTTGGTGTGGTCAAAGTGTTGCCTGATGTCCCACTGACCCAGCCCACCTCTGAGTATCTGTCTAAGGCCTCACTTTTTCGCCTTAAACCCCCAAAGGCTTTTTATCCCTTTATCCAGACATGAGATCAGAATTCCAGATCAGGATTAGGGTCAGTGTCTGGATCAGTTGTATCACATATCTATTGAAGCATATCTCTCCATCTCTTTTTCACCTCCTTTGCTTTGCTGGTTCACCAAAAGATCTTATCTTTTTGTTTTATCTTGTGTTCTCGTTCTCTTCTCTCCTGGAGATGAGTGACACATCAGAGATAGCCGTCAACTAATCCTATCCTTTATGCCCTGTGAAAGTAAGTTGCAAGCCTGTAGCCCTTTCACACTTATTTGTTGTCGTTGGAAATCATGCTTAATGTCATGCTCAACGTCAGATGGGAGCTACGTGCCTTTTTGTATTCAACTCAGTCAGTGATGTGCCTCTCAAGAACAGAAGAAACCTAGACATCAAAGCGATACAAATATGCTTCCAGTCAAACGGTTGGTTATTGTTGGAATTGCTCCAGGAAATAGTTGATGAGAGCATTGGCAGTGTGCCTTTCAAATCAGGATTGTGTTTGGTTGGTGAGTTATAAGAGCTTCCCACACTGCTGTCATTATACAACACTGGACCCCAGACAGCAGGGCATGATATAGGCAATGCTGTGAAGATACAATTACACTTTCTCTTGTGTCTATCTCTCTAGCATCCATAGCATCCTCCTTCACCGGTGAGTCTGACTTATGATACACTGCTAAGATGAGGATCAGACTTTTAGGGGGGTTTTGGACAGGGGTTTGCTAACATATGAGCCTGAAATGTTAGTATTAGCGGTGTTTACTAATTGGTCCAGCAGGTGGTGATGGAGAGCTGGTGTTCTCATAGCCAGGCACAAAAAAAAAAAGAAGCTTCAAAGCGCCCCCCCCCCCCCCCCACACACACACACACACACACACAGTCGCTGATTTCTCAGAGATAGAGCTGTGCTGCTTTTCTTCCCCACACTATTTGGTTGCAAAGATGAGATAAAGTTGTTGTGTGTCTGAGAGAGAGAGAGAGAGATAGAGAGAGAGAGAGAGAGAGAGAGAGAGAGAGAGAGAGAGAGAGAGAGAGAGAGAGAGAAAGTCCCCAGAGCTTCACCTAACCTCCCTTTCCCCTCTGCTGCACACACCTTGTCAGCAGGTTGGGCCTTATCTCTCTCCGACTGAAGTGAGCCATTGAGCGCACACTTGACCTTGTCATTATCTTGTAACTGGCCTTGTTTCCATTCTCTTTTCACCCTTTTGTGTTTCCTGACTTTCCTTTTTCGCACTATTTGAACAAAGATAAGAACATATCAACGCACACACTCTCACACCTTCTCTTCTCTCTTTCTCTTTCCCTTGTTTATGAAAGAAAACCTTGAGTTGATTACAAAGAGAGGCCCTTACAATGACCTTATATGGCAGTTTGAGGTGTACTAGTCAACACCACTGAGTCGTCTTTCTCTCATTTACAATATAGAGGAAGGATCCCGCTTTCAGTACGAAGCATATGGATGCTCTTCCTAGTAAATATTATTAAAGTCTAGATACGATGAACTTACTTGTTTGATAAAAAAGAAAGGCAGACACATAGGCATTTAATATCACTATTTATGTGCAGCATTATCCCCAAATAAAGAGCTAAAATTAATTCGAAGAGCACCGTGGAGAAGGCAAGAAGGTAGATATTCACAGCTATAACTAAATAATATGTAAAAAAAAAAACTACTAGGCCTATTCAAGGAATAGTTATTGGCAAATGTGATTTCTTGTCAAGAGTTGGATGAAAATACTGATTCCACTCTCATGGCTGTCCATCCATGACACAACAGCCAGAAGACTGTTAGCTTAGCTTAGCATGAAGGCAGGGGGGACAGCTAGCCTGGCTTTGGCAGAAGGTATGGCTAAGAAATCGCCCTGTACATACTTTCTTCACGTATATAAACAAACGAGAATCATTAGTCATTAATCATTAGTGAGCTTTGGCATTAGCTCATATCTAGCTAGCCTGGCTATGTGTGAAGGTAGAGGCAAGCTGTTTCCTCCGTGTTAAGCTAACAGGCTGCTAGTTACAAATTTACATTGAAGAAACTGATGTGAGAATGGTATCAATCTTCTCATCAAACTTTAGGGAAGAAAGCTAATTAGCCAATTTCCCAAAATGTAAAACTATACCCTTTATAGATAATGTATGGCCAGCTATTACTGTAGCAGCTCAGTAATTATGAAAACAAGACTCATATTACTATAAACATAATATATGTTTAATAGAGACTTTTGTCCGGATAGGCTTACAGTCAAGGGTATATATACAGTGGCTCCACAGATATTTAGAGGTAAAAATATGACATTTAATGCAACCAAGAATTGTAGTAGTCTTGTCGAAAAGGGAATTTGTATTGTACACTAGTTTGATATACCAAATAGAGGATATTGCTCAAATTTCTGTCCATTTTTGTGAGAATTCTTCTGTCATGAAAGGAATGGAAAATTGTGCTGTTTAGGACCTCAATATCACTATCACTGAGGGATGCAGTCGGGTTCCTTTTGGAATTACAATAGGCATATGCTTTCCATAAAGCAAGCCTTAATATATCTGTCCATCAAAAGGTTCACTGACAGCATGAGGAGATATGTTGCTCGCCTTTGATTCTAATGCTAAGAGCATAATTTATGTAAGATGTTTGAATGGCTTTTTGAGTTAGAATAGATAAAAGGAAGTTTCATGATTGAAGAGCCAAAAAAGTGCCTGCAAAGCACTGTTTTTAAACTCCTGGGGCTGCAAGAGGGTTGATGAACAGGGCGATAGCAAATGGTGATTAGCTCAAGCCATTTATTGCACTAACAAAACAGTGTGCCAATCACGGCCATCCCTTGAGTTTTCCTCTCTTTTCTGCAAATATGAAAGACCTTGTCCCGACAGTGACTTCAAAGGTGGCAGCGGCAGGCCCCATACCAGGCCATGGCGTCTCCCTGAGCCCTTCCCCTCTACACATCAAACCCCAGCTGACAAAAGCAGCTCTAGGTGGCATAATGAGACGCATCACTCCTTTCAACTATGTGTGAAGTGTGACATTCTCTGTCTTCTTGTGTCTTGTGTTGACACTGCAGCCTGTGTGTGAGGTGTTGACCAGTCCAGACACCCCTCGCTCCTTGGACACTAGCAGCATCAAAGCCCTGTTAGTTCCTTAGGTCAACAGCCATGGCCGTGTACACAAACAAACACACACACACACACACACACACACACACACACACACACACACACACACACACACACACACACACAAATACATCTCCAAGGGTGAGAAGAGCAGTTTTGGTGCATCCCTCCCCCTTCTAGTTTCCTCAAGATTGTTTTATTGTTTGCCCAAAGGAAGGACTGCAGACCAAAACATCAACTGATAACTCAATGTTCAGGAATCACTCTTGGGAGCCGGTGCCGGTCAACTGTAAAGCCATTTTAAGAACCTATGTTTCACGCACATGTGCACCCTATCAGATAGGTGATACTGGAAGGCATGCTCCTGCCTTGTGACTGCCTCTCTGGTATTTTTGCCATTATCAGTGGATTAACAGAAACTAAGATGCTGGGTGCTCATAGTGTTGAACATACTGCCATAATTCTTCCTCACCTGTATCCCATGTATTACCCTTGTCCACTGACCAGCAGATAAGATACCTTGGAGAGATGGAAGCTATGCAACCACACCTCTCATATGACCATGATGCCAGAGCCAAACGTTAAAGGCAAGTTCAGTAAGCTGTGCAAAGCTGATCCATGCTCCAATCCACAGACAGCTTTTCACAAAAATAGAGGAAACCTGGTATCAGAATCCTCCAGAGACACATAAAGTAGCATTCAACATGTCACAACACAGCCAAAAAACAAACAAAGACTTTCTGCTCCCTGGACAGACACACACAAACACACACACACACACACACACACACACAGCTGCATTCGTATCCCCCCTATTCATCCCAATTCATAGCATAATACAATTGGACAGGTGGATTGATAATCTAATATGGCTGAGTTGTTTTTATCCTATTTCTCTCACTTTTCAAATAGTTTACTTGGAGCCCGAGGGTGTGAGCCATTCTGTTTTCTATGGCCGCTGAATTACCTCAGAGCGCGCAGTGCCTAGCTCGCTGCCAGTGAGGGAGGAGTGTATTGTTTTCATGACAGAGATCAATGGGTGGGTGAATGTGCTTTAATTCTGCAGGAGCTCCTCTCCCAGGCTAATAAATGCAAGCCTCCCTGCTGACTGGGTTGTCGTGCTGAGCCCAGCGGGGGTCAGTCTTTTTGTGTTCCTGTGCCCAAATTATGGAACCATCAATACGGTCCTTGGAACCAGTCAATAGAAGCCCGCTTTGTGGCCGAGGGGAGACCAACTTCAAGGCTGATCAAAAAAAAAAGGAAAGGAAAGGAAAGAAGAAGAAAAAATAAGCTCTGACACATTTACCAAATAAGATCAGGATCAGAACACCCAAATATATTATACGTAAAAATGTAGAATCACTTCTATTACTTGTGCAACAGATATTGGGTGTGTCTCGTCAAAGGAATGCATCCAGTCAAACCTGTTTGTTTTACTTTGTTAATAATCGTGTACATGTCACTAATTATGTTGCAGAACGAGGCAGTGCACTATAATTGCACTTTTAACAGGAAGCCACTTCAGTTGTTTTCTGAAAGTCTATGATGGGATAAAGTGTGCCATTGTTGTAGATATTATCAAAAGATAGACTTGAATAAATGTTCACTTTCAAAATTCTCTTAATTTTGTAGGCAGAATTATTTAAATCCATATTCGAACATGGGTTGGCTTTTGAGGATCCCTGAAAAACATTTTTTCTGTAGCCTGAGCCCGGGGTTGTGACACACTTTCTTTTGACAATGCATAGGCTATGAAAACTGTTGTCATGCATGAGTGTGTATACATACTGCCTCACTGCTTGTAGCATCAAGTGAATTATTAAGCATCCAGCTTCAAAAAGCTTGTAAAACTCTGTCCTCCTCAAAACCTCAAACTTTTTTCTTCCCCTCTCCCCTTTTCTCTTCCTCTTTTATTTTTGTTGGCTTCTCAAACATCAAGTTGTCTCCGGATTTTCAAACGGGCTGAAAAATAAGAGTTTCCCCAGCTTGCAAGCACATTAAAAGGGCGCGTTCGTCAGATGTGCCACCTTGCAGCGTGGTGGTGGCTGTGCAGGAACAGGATCATTCAGATATGCTAATAGATCAGCGGGGTAGCTCCAAGCACGGCTTACCCCGCTTTAAAAGACAGCTGCCTTCTCCCTTTCTTTTCGTGCCCTACTCTCAGCCTGCCTCTCTCTTTCCCACTCTACATTGATAGCAGGTTGAAATGTAATAACCATTACATTACTACTAATTAGACAGATAGAGCAATTAGCCGGGTGCATGTAAATCCAGGTTGTGAAATATGTTGGACAAAGAGAGTTCAGAGGATGAGTTTGGGCAGTCGTTGAACGCAGCTGAGGTTAGAGTCGGCACAGTGCAATGATATCATACTCAATGCAGAGAGCTGCAGATAATAGAGCCAGTGCCCACTGGCCCTCCCCTTGGTAAAGTGGCCCTCTGTGTCAGCGCCTGCGTTTGAGCCGTTGGCTCTGCCGCCGGAGCCCCAGTCCCACACTCTCCTGGGCTATCTATTCTCTCCAGCCAGAGTCATGCTGCGCAGGAATCCTGGGTGATTGGGTTTCTTTCAGGGCCTTATAGTCAGTCATAAATCGGAGGGGATCCTGCCCGGCCCCTCGCTTTCGCCCCTAACCCTGGCTCCAGCTGGCAGCGGACGATTGTTGGAGAGCCGAGGTCATTGCAGGGTCGCTCTCTGTGGCGCTTCTTAACTCCCCTTGCCTATTTTTTTCTACCCCTCCTCTTTACTACCCCCACTTTTTTTTCTCTGTCTCCCGGCTGAGGTTGCTAGGGCTTGGTATTTGCTTTTTAAGACCATGTTGTAATTACAGAGGAGCTCTACTCCCCTTGCCGCCTCTGGCTCCCTCTCCTCTTTTTTATCACTGCTGATTGGTGGAAGAAGCTCTACTGGGGCCATCTCACCCCCCACAACAGGCTTTTGTGCTGCCTCTTCCCTGGACACACACAGAACTGATTCATTCACATCTCCTAACCTTTACAGAAGTAGAAAAAGACCAGGCTGGCCTCCTCACACCAATCGGACAGCAATCGGAGGAGTCGAGGTGGGAGTCACTGACTGAGAGGAAAGGGGTGCAGGATTTCCACCATTTATGAGGAAAGAATGCTCCCTCTTAAACCAAATGTAGAAAAACAGGTATTATCAGTACTACTGTAAGTGTAGCCTAATCTGACATGTGACATGTTGTTGTTTATACAAATCTACTGTCTCTCACAATCTGAGTGGACAATTGTCATAAAAACCTATTCCCTTGGTCAACACAACAGGTTGCAACAGGCCCAGGCCACGTTTCTTTCCTGTAAAGACCTATGGCCGCTCTGTGTTTTGGTAGGAAGTCTGTGTTTGCTGTTTTAGCAGCACTACACCACAGAGAACATCAGACGCAGCTCTGAGATGTATTTTCCATTGTATTGCACCCCTCTGCCAACATCTGGGACCATAAAACAAGATCAAAATGTGACAGCGAAAACAATATCACAATGACAACAAACAATCATGTCATTGGACAATAAGTGGAGGAGAAGTCGCCTTGAACCACATTTGGCCAGGGAGGTCCTCACACGGAGGAGAGCAGTCATTAAACTCTCTCTAGT